>NW_027523151.1:0-57944 GCF_052094955.1 Ictidomys tridecemlineatus
TGGAGACCCACACAGTCTGGGAAGAAGAGCTGAGGCATAGTGATTGGTTCCTACCTATCAAGAAAAGAAGCCTGGCCCAGTGGGCATAGCTCCACCTACTGGAAGAGAAGTTAACCGAGCTCTATGACTGCATTTATTATTATTATTATTTTTCAATGATTATTATTAGTACTTTTTAAAATTTTTCTATTTTTTTATCTTTTTATTTTTTTATTTTTATTTTTATTTTATTTTATTTTTTTTTACTTTTTGATGTTGATTAGTTGTTGTTCTTTAACTTTCTTATTAATGGTTTCAATTTTTTAAATTCTTTTTATTCTATTATGGTTACTATTATTTTTTAAACTTTAATTTTCATTTTTTATTATCACTATAATTTTTGTTTGTTTGTTTGTTTTAAAGTATTAATTTTTTGTTCTTTTCTTTCTTTCTTTTCACTTTTTTTCTTCTGTCTTTTCATTTCTTTTCAATTTTCTTACTTCCCCTTTCCTGAACTCTACCTGCCTACACTCATTCTCTTTAGTGACTTCTTCCCTTCCCTTCTATTATCTGTCCTC
This sequence comes from Ictidomys tridecemlineatus, assembly GCF_052094955.1. Lineage (NCBI taxonomy): Eukaryota > Metazoa > Chordata > Mammalia > Rodentia > Sciuridae > Ictidomys > Ictidomys tridecemlineatus. The sequence goes on from NW_027523151.1 coordinate 558, forward strand.
CCAAGCATCCAATAAATTTATAAGAATAAACAATAACTCAGCAGTCAAACAGAACAAGAAGTAACATGAGCATAAAAAAGCAAGGAAGAAAAGGAGTACAAACAATGAAGGACAGCCTAAATATTCAGGAGGACTTAGAGTCATCAGAAAAATGGCCATATAAAGAACTCAAGGAACACCTTAGACAGATGGAAAAGAATCTTAAAGATCACATTGAAAGTGAATTACAGAAACAGATAAAAGAAGAAGTTAAGCATCTTTATCAGGAAATAGAGATTATTAAAAAAATCAAAATGTAATTCTGGAAATGAAGGAAACGGTAAACCAAATTAAAAACTCAATCAAGAGTATCACCAACGGAGTGGAACAAGTAGAAGCCGGAACGTCAGATAATGAAGACAAAATATATCATCTTGAAAGGAGTCTAGCCAACTCAGATAGGCTGGTAAAAAATCACGAGAAAAACATCCAAGAGATTTGGGATAATATAAAAAAACCAAATTTGCGAGTCATCGGGATAGAAGAAGGCACAGAGATTAATACCAAGGGAATGAGTAACCTGCTGAATGAAATAATTACAGAAAACTTTCCAGAAATAAAAAAGGAAACAGATATACAAATTGTAGATGCATACAGGACACCGAGTACACAAAATCACAGTAGACCAACGCCAAGACACATTGTTATGAAGATATCCAACATACAGAACAAAGAGAAAATATTAAAAGCTACAAGAGAAAAGAGGCAGATTACATTTAGGGGTAAACCAATAAGGTTAACAACGGATTTTTCATCACAGACGCACCTCAATCTTCAAACTCTGCTTTCTGCAACGGTCCTTCTGCACCTCAGTCTCCAAAAACTGCTCTCTGTAAATGTACTTCTGAATCCCTTCTCCAAACTCTGCTCTTTGTAATAGGCCTTCTGCACCCAGTCTCCAACCTCTATTCTCTATAACAATCCTTCTGCACTCCAGCCCCAAGATTTACTCTCTACAACGATCCTTCAACACCCCAGTCCCTAAACTCTGCTCTTTGCAACAGTCCTCCTGCACCCCAGTCTCCAACATGTGCTCTCTGCAAAAGTCCTTCTGCACCTCAGTCTGAAAACTCGGTTCTCTACCACGATCCTTCTGCTCCCCAGTCTCCAACCTCTGCTCTCTGTAACAGTCCTGCTGCACATCGGTCTACAACTCTGCTCTCTGTAAGATCCTTGTGCAACCTTTTCTGAAAACTCAGCTCTCTATAGGAGTTCTAATGCACCCTAGTCTCCAACCTCTGCTCTCTGCAATGATCTTTCTGCACATCAGTCTCGAAACTCTATCTCTGTAACAGTCCTTCTGCACCCCAGTCTCAAACCTCTGCTGTTTGCAACGATCTTTCTGTACACCAGTTTCCAACATCTGCTCTCTGCAACAGTCCTTCTGCACCCCAGTCTCCATCCTCTGCTCTCTGCAACAATCCCTGTGCACCCCAGTATCCAATATCTGCTCTATGCAACAGTCCTTATTCACCCCTGTCTCCAACCTCTGCTCTCTGCAACAGTCCTTCTGCACCTCAGTCTGAAAACGCTGTTCTCTGCAATGATCCTTCTGCACCCCAGTCTCCAAACTCTGCTCTCTGTAATATTTCTGTTGCACTTCAGTCTCGAAACTCTGCTCTTTGTAAGATCCTTCTGCAACCCTGTCTCCAAACTCTGCTCTATGTAACAGTCCTTCTGCACCCCAGTCTCCAACCACTGCTCTTTACAAGAGTCCTTCTAAAATCCAGTCTCCAAACTCTGCTTTCTGCAACAGTCCTTCTGCACCCCTGTCTCCAACTTCTGTTCCACTTTAACAATCATTCTTCACCTCAGTTACCAAACTCTGATCTCTGCAATGGTCCTTCTGCACCACAGTCTCTAACCTCTGCTATCTGTAACAATCCCTCTGCACCCCAGTCTAAAAACTCTGCTCTTTACAACAATCCTTTTGCACCCCAATTTTCTAAACTCTGCTCTCTGCAAAAGTTTTTTTGCACCCCAGTCTCAAACATATGCTCCCTGCAACAGTCTTTCTGCAACTCTGTCTGACAACTCTGCTCTCTGCAACGATCATTTTCCACCCCAGTCCTCAAACTCTGGTTTATGTAAAAATCTTTCGGCACCTTAGTCTCCAACCTCTTCTTTCTGTAAGATCCTTCTGCACCGCAGTTTCCAAACTCTGCTCTCTGTAATATTCCTTCTGATTCCCAGTCTCCAACCTCTGCTCTCTGAAACAGTCCTTCTGCTCCATGGTCTCCAACCTCTGCTCTCTGTAAGCGTCCTTCTGTCCCGCAGTCTCCAACATCTTCTCTCTGTAATGTTTTTTCTGCACCCAGTCTCCAAACTCTGATCTCTGTAACAATCTTTCTTGACCCTAGTCTCCAACCTCTGCTCTCTTCAACGATCTTTTTGCACCCCAGTCTCCAACCTCTGCTCTCTACAAAAGTCCTTCTGTACCCCAGTCTCCAACATCTGCTCTCAGCAACAGTCCTTCTGAAACTAAGTCTGAAAACTCTGCTCTCTGCAACGATCTTTGTGCACCCCAGTCTCCCAACTCTGGTTTTTATAACAGTCCTACTGCACCTCAGTCTCCAAAATCTATTTTCTGTATCAGTCCTTCTGCTCCCCAGTCTCCAACCTGTGCTCTCTGTAAACAGTCCATCTGCTACCCAGTCTCCAACCTCTGCTCTCTGTAACAGTCATTCTGTACCTCAGTCTCCAACCTCTGCTCTCTGTAACGGTCATTCTGCACCCCAGTCTTCAACCTCTCCTTTCTGTATCATTCCTTCTGCACCACAGTTTCAACCTCTGCTCCCTGCAACATTCCTTCTGCAGCTCAGGCTCCATCCTCTGCTCTCTGCGACAGTTCTTCTGCACCCCAGTCTCCAACATCTGCTCTCTGCAACAGTTCGTCTGCACCCCAGTATCCAAGGTCTGCACTCTGAAACATTTTTTCTCCACACCATCTCCACCTCTGCTCTCTGTATCAGTCCTCCTGTAGTGCAGTCTCCAAAATCTGCACTCTATAAGAGTTCTTTTGCTCCCCAGTCTTCGACCTCTGCTTTTCTATATCAGTCCTTCTGCACCAAACTCTCAAACCTCTGTATCTGCAACAATCCTTCTACACCACATCTCCAAACTCTGCTATCTGCAACAGTCCTTCTGTACCCCAGGCTCCAAACTCTGCTCTCTGTAACAATCCTTCTGCACCTCAGTCTCAAAACTCTGCTCTCTACAACGGTGCTTCTGCACCTCAATCTCTAACTTCTACTCTCTGTAACAGTCTTCTGCAGCTCCGTCTCCAACATCTGCTCTCTCTGAGATCCTTCTAAGACCCAGTCTGTAAACTCTGCCCTCTGTAACAGTCCTTCTGCACCCCTTTTCCAAACTCTATTCTCTGTAACATTCCTTTTGGACGCTGGTCTCAAACTTCTGCTCGCTACAAAGATCCTTCTGCACCCCATTCTCCATCCTCTACTCTCTACAACAGTCCTTCTGCACCCCAGTCTCCAATATCTGCTCTCTGCAACAGTCCTTCTGCACCTCAGTCTGAAAACTCTGTTCTCTGCAACGATACTTCTGCACCCCAGTCTCCAACCTCTGTTTTCTGTAACAGTCATGCTCTACCACAGTCTCTAAGCTCTGCTCTCTGTAAGATCCTTCTGCAACGCTGTCTCCAAACTCTGCTGTCTGTAACAGGCCTTTTGCACCCCATTCTCCAACCTCTGCTCTCTGCAACAGTTCTTCTGCACCCGATTCTCCAAACTCTGCTTTCTGTATCAGTCCATCTGCACCCCAATCTCCAACCTCTGCTCTCTGTAACAGTACTTCTGCAACTCAGTCTACAAACTCTGCTCTCTGCAACAGTCCTTTTGAAACCCAGTCTCCAACATCTGCTCTCCGCAAATGTCCTTCTGCACCAAAGTCTCCAACCTCTGACTCTGTTACAGTCCTTCTGCAACACATTCTTCAACCTGTACTCTCTGCAACAGTCCTTCTTCACCCAAATCTCAAACCTGTGCTCTCCGCAACAGTCCTGCTACACCCCATGTCCAGCCTCTGCTCTCTGCAGCAGTCCCTCTGAGACCAAGTCTCCAACGTCTGCTCTCTGTAACAATCCTTGTGCACCTCAGTCTCCAACCTCTGCTCTCTGCAACAGTCCTTCTGCACCCCAGTCACCAACATATGCTCTCTGCAAAAGTCTTTCGGCACCTCAGTCTGAAAACTCTGTTCTCTGCAACGATCCTTCTGCACCCTAGTCACCAACCTCTGCTCCTTGTAACAGTCCTGCTGCACCTTAATCTACAACCTCTTCTCTCTGTAAGATCCTTGTGCATCCTTGTCTAAAAACTCTGCTCACTGTAACACTTCTTCTGCACCCTAGTATCTGACCTCTGTTCTCTGCAACAGTCCTTCTGCACCTCAGTCTCAAACCTCTGCTCTCTGCAACGATCCTTCTGCACCCAAGTCTCCAACCTCTGTTCTCTGTAACAGTCCTGCTGTACCATAGTCTTCAACCTCTGTTCTCTGTAAGGATCCTTCTGCACCCCATTCTCCAAACTTTGCTCTATGTAAAAGTCCTTCTGCACCTCACTCTGCAACTCTGCTCTGTGCAACAGTCCTTCTGCACCCCAGTCTTCAAAATCTGCTTTCTGCAACAGTCCTTTTCCACCCCAGTCTCCAACTTCTGCTCTGTGTTTCCGTCCTTCTGTACTTCAGTCTCCAAACTCTGCTATCTTGAACGGTCTTTCTGCACCCAAGTCTCCAAACTCTGCTTTCTCTATCAGTCCTTCTGCACTCTGGTCTCTAAACTTTGCTCTCTGTAACAATCTTTCTGCACCTCAGACCCCTACCTTTGCTCTCTGCAACAGTCCTACTGTGCCCCAAACTCCAACCTCTGCTCTCTGCATCAGTCCTTCTGCACCTCAGTGTCCAAACTCTGCTCTATGTATGATCGTTCTGAAACCCAGTCTACAACCTCTGCTATCTGCAATGGTCCTTCTGCACCCCACTCTCCAAACTCTGTTCTCCACAACAGTTATTCTGCACCCCAGTCTCCAACATTTGCTCCCTGTAACAGTTCTTCTGTACCACAGTATCCAACCTCTGTTCTCTTTAAGGGTCCTTCTGCACCTCAGACTGCATCCTCTGCTCTCTGCAACAGTCCTCCTGCACCCCAGTCTCCAAAATCTGCTCTCTGCAATATTTCTTTTCCACCCCAATCTCCAACCTCTGCTCTCTGTAACCATCCTTCTGTACTGCTGTCTTCAAACTCTTATCTCTGTAATGGTCCTTATGCACCATAGTCTCCAAAGTCTGCTTTCTGTATCAGTCCTTCACCACCCCGGTCTCTATACTCTGCTCTCTGTAACAGTCTTTCTGCACCTCAGACGCGAACCTCTGCTCTCTGCAAAAGTTCTACTGCGCCCCAACTCCAACCTCTGCTCTCTGCATCAGTCCTTCTGCACCTCATTGTTCAAACTCTCCTCTTTGTATGTTACTTCTGAAATCAAGTCTCAAACCTCTGCTATATGCAATTGTCCCTCTGCACCCTAGTCTTCAACCTCTGTTCTCTACAAAAGTTATTCTGCACCCCAGTCTTCAAACTCTGCTCTGTGTAACAGTCATTTTGTACCACAGTCTCCAACCTCTGTTCTCTGTAAGGGTCCATCTGCACCCCAGTCTCCAACCTCTGATTTCAGTATCAGTCCTTCAGCACCACATTCTCCAAACTCTGCTCTCTGTAACAGTCCTACTGAACCTCAGTCTGCAACCTCTGCTCTCTGCAATAGTCTTTCTGCACCCCAGTCTACAATCTCTGTTCTCTTCAACAGTCCTTCTGTACCCCAGTCTCTAACATCTGCTCTCTGCAACAGTCTTTCTCCACCTCAGTCTCAAACTTTGCTCTCTGCAACAGTCCTTCTGCACCATGTCACCAAGCTCTGCTTTCTGTATCAGTCCTTCTGCACCCCAGTCTCCAACCTCTGCTCTCTATAACAGTTCTCCTCACCTCAGTCTCTGTAACAGTCCTTCTGCACCTCAGTCTCAAACCTCAGGCTCTCTTAAACAGTCCTTCTGCACATCAGTCTGAAAACTCTGCTCTCAGCAATGATCCTAATGCACCTCAGTCTCCAACCTCTGCTCTCTGTTACAGTCCTTCTGTACCTCAGTCTCCAAACTCTGCTCTTTGTAAGATCCTTTTGCAACCCAGTCTTTAAACTCTGCTCTCTGTAACTGTCCTTCTGTACCCCAGTCTCTAAGCACTGCTCTCTCTAATGGGACTTCTGCACCTCAATCTTCAACCTCTGCTCTCTGCAAGGTTCCTTCTGCACTTGTATCCAAACTCTTCTCTCTGTAACAGTGCTTCTGCACCTCAGTCTCCAACCTCTGCTCTCCGTAACATCCTCCTGCAACCCAAGTATTAAAACTCTGCTCTCTGTAACAGTCCTTCTGCACAGCATTCTCCAAACTCTGCTCTCTGTAACAGGCCTCTGCACCCCAGTCTCCAACCTCTGTTATCTGTATCAGTCCTTCTTTATTCCAGTCTCCAACCTCTGCTCTCTGCAATGATCCTTCTGCACCCCAGTCTCCAACCTATGCTCGCTGTAAGATCCTTCTGCACACCTGTCTCCAACCTCTGCTCTCTGTAACACTCCTCTGTACCACAGTCTCCAAATTCTGCTCTCTGTAAGGGTCCTTCTACAACTCAGTGTCAGACTTCTGCTCTCCGCAACACTCCTTCTGCACCCCAGTCTCCTATCTTTGCTCTCTTCAACAGTTTTTCTGCACCTCAGTCTTTAACCTGTGCTCTCTGATAAAGTCTTTCTGCACCACAGTCTCCAACCTGTGCTCTCAGTAAAAGTCCTTCTACACCACAGTCTCCAACCTCTTCTCTCTCTAACCATCCTTCTGAACCGAAGTCTCCAAATTCTGCTCTCTGCAACGATCCTTCTGCACCACAGACTCTAAAGTCTGCTCTCTGTAACAGTCCTTCTGCACCTCAGTCTTCAAACTCTGCTTTCTGTAACCATCATCTGCATCTCAGTCTCCAACTTCTACTCTATGTATCAGTCCATCTGCACCCAGTCTCCCACCTCTGGTCTCTGCAAGGATCCTTCTGCACCCCAGTCTCCAACCATTGCTGCCTGAAACAGTTTTTGTGCAACCCAGTCTCCAACATCTGCTCTCTGCAACAGTTTTTCTGTACCTCAGTCTGAAAAATCTGCTCTCTGCAACAATCCCTCTGCACCCCAGTCTCCAACCTCTGCTCTCTGTAACAGTCTTTCTGTACCTCTGTCTCCTACCTCTGCTCTCTTTTAGACCCTTCTGAAAACAAGTCTGCAAACTCTGCTCTCTGTAACAGTCCTTCTGCACCCCAGTCTCCAAACTCTGCTCTATGGAACAGGCCTTCTGCAACCCAGAATCCAACATCTGCTCTCTCTAAGAGGCCTTCTGCACCCCAGTCTCCAACCTCTACTCTCTGCAATGATCCATCTGCACCCAGTCTCCTACCTCTGCTCTCTAAAAAAGTCCTTCTACACCCCAGTGGCCTATCTCTGCTCTCTGTAAGATCCTTCTGCACAGCAGTCTCCAACCCCTGCTCGCTGTAACATTCCTTCTGCACCCAGTATCAAACATATGCTCTCTGTAAAAGTCTGTCTGCACCCCGGTCTCCAACCTCTGCTCTCTGTAATGATTCTTATGGACCCCAGTCTCAAATATCCGCTCTCTGTAACAGTCCTTCTGCCCCGCAGTCTCCAAACTCTTATCTCTGTAAGATCCTTCTGAAACCCAGTCTCCAACGTCTGCTATCTGTAACTGTCTTCGGCACCCCAGTCTTTAACCTTTGCTCTCTGCAACAGTCCTTCTGCACCTCAGTCTCCAAACTCTGCTTTCTGCATCAGTCCTTCTGAACCAAAGTCTCCAACCTCTGCTCTCTGCAACATTCCTTATGCACCCCAGTCTCCAAATTGTGCTCTCTGTAAAAGTCTTTCTGCACCCCAGTCTCCAAACTCTGATCTCTGTAACAATCCTTCTGCTCCCCAGTCTCGAACCTCTGCTCTCTGCAACCACCCTTCTGCACCTGAGTCTCCAAACTCTGCTCGCTGCAACGATACTTCTGCAGCCCAATCTCAAACCTCCTCTCGCTGCAACAGTCCTTGTGAACCCCAGTCTCCAACATTTGCTTTTTGCAACAGTTTGTCTGTACCACATTCTGAAAACACCGCTCTCTGTAATACTCCATTTGCAACCCAGTCTCCAACATCTGCTCTCTGCAACAGTTTTTCTGTACCTCAGTCTGAAAACTCTGCTCTCTGCAATAATCCTTCTGAACCCCTGTCTCCAACCTCTGCTCTCTGTAAAAGTCCTTCTGCACCTCAGTCACCTACCTCTGCTTTCAGCAGCAGTCCTTCTGCACCCTAGTCTCCAACCTCTGCTCGCTGCAACATTCCTTCTGCTCCCCAGTATCAAACCTGTTCTCTCTGTGAAAGTCCGTCTGCACCCCAGTCTCCAACTTCTTCTCTTTGTAACGATCCTTCTGCACCTCAGTCTCGAACCTCCACTCTATGTAACAGTCCTTCTGCACCTCAGTCTCCAAACTTTTTTCTTTGTGAGATCTTTCTGAAACTAAGTCTCTAAAGTCTGCCCTCTGAAACAGTCCTTCTGCACCCCAGTCTTTAATCTGCTCTCTGCAACAGTCCTTCTGCACCTCAGTCTCCAAACTCTGCTTTCTGCAACAGTCCTTCTGCACCCAAGTCTCCAACCTCTGCTCTCCACAACATTCCTTCTGCACCCCATTCTCCAACCTGTGCTCCCTGTAAAAGTCCTTCTGCAGCCCAGTCTCAAACTCTGCTCTCTGTAATGAACCTTCTGCACCCCAGTCTTGAACCTCTGCTCTCTGCAATGATCCTTCTGCACCTCAGTGTCCAACTTTTGCTCTCTGCAACAATCTTTCTGCACCCCAGTCTGAAACCTCTGCTCACTGCAACAGTCCTTGTGAATCTTAGTCTCCAACATCTGCTTCCTGAAACAGTTGTTCTGTTGCTCAGTCTGAAAACTCTGCTCTCTGCCATAATCCGTCTGCACCCCAGTGTCTAACCTCTGCTCTCTGTAACAGTCCTTCTGTACCTCAGTCTCAAATCTCTGCTCTATGAAACAGTCCTACTGCACACAAGTCTCCAACATCTGGTCTCTTAAGCAGTCCTTTAGCAACTCAGTCTCCAACCTCTGCTCTCTGCAACAGTACTTCTACACCCTAGTCTTCATACTCTGCTCGCCCCAACGATCCTTGTGCACCCCAGTCTCCAACCTCTGCTCTCTGCAACAGTACTTCTACACCCTAGTCTTCATACTCTGCTCGCCCCAGGATCCTTCTGCACCCCAGTCTCCAACTTCTGTTCTCTACATCAGTTATTTTGCACCCCAGTCTCCAACCTCCGTTCTCTACATCAGTTTTTTTGAACCCCAGTCTTCAACCTCTGCTCTCTGTAACAGTCCTCTGTACCGCCTTTTCCAACCTCTGTTCTCTGTAAGGGTCCTTATGCACCCAAGTATCCAACCTCTGCTTTCTGTATAAATCGTTTTGCACCACCATCACCAAACTCTTCTCTATCTAAAAGTCCTTCTGCAACTCAGTCTGCAATATCTGCTCTCTGCAACAATCCTTCTGCAACCCAGTCTCCATCCTCTGCTCTCTGCAACAGTCTTTTTGTACCCCAGTCTCCAAAATTTGCTCTCTGCAGCAGTCCTTCTCCACCCCAGTCTCCAACCTCTGCTCTCTATAACAATCCTTTTGTACTGCATTCTCCAATCTCTGATCTATGTAAGGGTACTTCTACACCCGAGTCTCCAACTTCTGCTTTCTGTATCAGTCCATCTGCACTCCATTCTCCAACCTGTGCTCTGTGTAACTTTCCCTCTGCACCTTACTCTCAAACCTCTGCTCTCTGTTACAGTCCTTATAGACCCCAGTCTCAAAACTCTTCTCCCTGTAACAATCCTCAGCACCTCAGTCTTCAACCTCTGGTCTCTGCAACGGTCCTTCTGCACCTGAGTCTCCAACCTCTACTCTCTGTAACTGTGCTTGTAGACCTCAGTCTCCAAATCTGCTCTATGTAATATCCTTCTGCAACCCAGTCTCCAAACTCTGCTCTCTGTGACAGTTCTTCTGCACCTCACTCTCCAAACTCTGCTCTCTTTAAAAGACCTTCCGCACCCAAGTCTCCAACCTCTGTTCTCTTTATCAGACCTTCTGCACCACAGTCTCCATCCTCTGCTCTCTGCAACGATCCCTCTGCACACCAGTCTCCAAACTCTGCTCGCTGCAGCAGTCCTTGTACACCCCATTATCCAACATCTGCTCTCTGCAACAGTTCTTCTGTACCTCAGTCTGAAAACTCTGCTCTCTGCAATAATCCTTCTGCACCCGAGTCTCCAACCTCTGCTCTCTGTAACAGTCCTTCTGTACCTCAGTCTTCAACTTCTGCTCTGTATCAGTCCTGCACCCCTGTCTCCCATATCTGCTCTCTGTATCAGTCCTGCTTCCCTGTCTCCCATATCTGCTCTCTGTAACACTCCTTCTTCACCTCAGTCTTCAACCTCTGCTCTGTGTAACAATCCTTCTGCACCCCAGTGTCCAAAATCTGCTCTCTGCAACGATCCTTCTGCATCCAAGTCTTCAACATCTCCTCTCTGTAACAGTCCTTCTGCACCCAAGTCTCCAACATCTGATCTCTGCAACAGTCCTTCTACACCTGAGTCTGGAAACTCTGCTGCCTCTAACGATACTTCTGCACCCCAGTCTCAAAACTCTGCTCTCTGTAACAGGCCTTCTGCACCCCAGTCTCAAAACTCTGCTCTCTTTAGCAGTTCTTCTGCACCCCAGTCGCAAACCTCTGCTCTTTGTTACAGTCCGTCTACGTCAATGTCTCCTACATCTGCACTCTGCAACAGTCCTTCAGCACCCCAGATTCCAACTTCTGGTCTTTGCAACAGTCCTTCTACAGCCCAGTCTCCAACCTCTGGTATCTGCAACAGTCGTTCTGAACCCCATACTCCAAACTCTGCTCTCTGTAACAATCTTTCTGTGCCTCAGTCTCCAACCTCTAATCTCTGTTAGAGTCCCTCTGCACCTCACTCTCCAACTTCTGCTCTCTGTAAGTTTTTTCTGCAACCCAGTCTCCAAATTCTGCCCTCTGTAACAGTCTTTCTGCACGCCTTCTCCAACTCTTTTCTCCGTAACAGGCCTTCTACACCCCAGTCTCCAAAGTATGTTCTCTATCAAAATCCTTCTGCACACCAGTCTCCAACCTCTTCTCTCTGTAACAGTCCTGCTGCACCTCGGTCTACAATCTCTGCTCTCTGTAACATCCTTCTGCAACCTTTCTAAAAACTCTGCTCTCTGAAACTGTCCTTCTGCACCTCAGTCTCCAAACTCTGTTCTTTGCAACACTCTTTCTGCACCCCAGTCGCCAAACTCTACTATCTATAACAGTCCTTCTGTACCGCAGACTCCAAACACTTCTCTCTGTAACGGTCCTTCTGCACCCCAGTCTCCAACCTCTGATTTCTGTATCAGTCCTTCTACATGCCAGTCTACAACCTCTGCTCTCTGTAACAGTCTTCCTGCACCTCACATCTAAACTCTGCTATCTGCAACAGTTTTTATGCACCCCAGGCTACAACCTCTGGTGTCTGCAAAATTCCTTCTGCACCCCAGTCTGCAACGTGTGCTCTGTGTAACAGTGCTTCTGCATCCCAACTCCAACTCTGCTCTCTGCAATGATCCTTCTGTACCTCAGTCTTAAACCTCTGCTCTCTGCAAAAGTCTTTCTGCACCCCAGTCTCCAAACTCTGTTCTCTGTAACAATCTTTCTCCATCTCAGTTTTCAACCTCTGCTCTCTGAAGGAGTCTTTCTGCACCCCAGTCTCCAACATATGCTCTCTAAACAGTCCTTCTGCACCCCAGTCTCCAACATCTGCTCTCATCAACAGTCCTTCTGCACCTGAGTGTCCAAACTTTGCTCTCTGAAACGATCCTTCTGAACCCCAGTCTCCAATGTCTGCTCTCTGAAAGATCCTTCTGACCCCAGTTTCCAAACTCTGCTCTCTGTAATATTCCTTCTCCACGCCAGTCTCCAAACTCTGCTTTCTGCAACGGTCGTACTGCACCCCAGTCTCCAACCTCTTTACTCCGCAACACTCCTTCTGCTCCCCAGTCTCTAAACTCTGCTCTATGTAAAGGTCCTTTTGCAAGCCAGTCTCTAACCTCTGCTTTCTTTGTCCGTTCTTCTGTGCCTCAGTCTCCAACATCTGCTCTCTGCAAAAGTCTTTCTGCATCGCATTCTTTATCTTCTGCTCTCTGCTACAGTCCTTCTGAACAACAGTTTCCAACATCTTCTCTCTGAAAACGTTTTTGGGTACCCTAGTCTCCAACCTCTTCTCTCTGCAACAGTCCTTCTGTACTGCAGTCTCCAACTTCTGCTCTCTGCAACGAAACGTCTACACCCCAGTCTCCAACATCTGCTCTCTGCAAAAGTCCTTCTGCACCTCAATCTGAAAATTTTGCTCTCTGCAACAATCCTTCTGCACCCCAGACTTCAACATCTGCTCTCTGTAACAGTCCTTCTTCACCTCAGTTTCCAAACTCTGCTCAATGTAACATCCTTCTGCAACACAGTCTCCAAAATTTGCTCTCCTTAACAGTCCTTCTGCACCTCAGTCTCCAACCTCTACTCTCTATAGCAGTCGATCTACACCTCAGTCTGAAATTTCTTCTCTCTTCAGGATCCATCTGAATCCCAGTCTCCAGACACTGCTCTCTGTAACAGTCCTCATACACCTAAGTCTCCAAACTCTGCTGTTATTAAGATCCTTCTGCCACTCAGTCCCTAACTCTGCTCTCTATAACAGTCTTTCTGCACCAGAGTCTTCAACCTCTTCTCTCTGTAACAGGCCTTCTGCACTCCAGTCTCCAACTTCTTCTCTCTGCAACGATCATTCTACACCTCAGTCTCCAACATCTGCTCTCTGTAAGATTTTTCTGCAACCCAGTCTCCCAACTCTGTCCTCTCTAACAGACCTTCTGCACCCTTTCTTTGAACTCTCCTTTCCGTAACAGGCCTTCTGCACCCCAGTCTCCAAATTCTGTTCTCTATAACAAGCCTTCTGCACCCCAGTCTCCAACGTCTGCTCTCTGCAACAGTCCTTCTGCACCCCAGTCTCCAACCTGTGGTCTCTGCAACAGTCTTTCTGCACCTCAGTATTAAAACGCTGTTCTCTGCTACGATCCTTTTGCACCTCAGTCTCTAATCTGTACTCTCTGTAACAGTCCTTCTGCACCTGGGTCCCCAACATCTGCTCTCTGTTAGATCCTTCTTCAACCCAGTCTCTAAACTCTGTGATCTGTAGCAGTCCTTTGTAGCCCTTCTCCACACTCTGCTCTTCGTAACAGGGGTTCTTCACCCCAGTCTCTGACCTTTGCTCTCTGTAACACTCGTTTTGCACCTCAGTCTCCAACCTCTGCTCTCTTCAACGATCATTCTGCAGCTAGTCTCCAACTTCTCCTCTCCTCAACAGTCCTTCTGAACCTCTGTCTCCAAATTCTGCTCTCTGCAAAAGTTTTCTTCACCCAAGTCTCCAACATCTGCTCTCTGCAACAGTCCTTCTGCACCCCAGTCTTCAACCTCTGCTCTGTTTAAAAGTCCTTCTGCACCCCAGTCTCCAACCTCTGCTCTCTGGAACAATTCTTCTGCACCCCAGTCTCCAACCTGTGCTCTCTGTAACAGTCCTTCTGCACCGCAGTCTCCCACCTCTTCTCTCTGTAACGACCCTTCTGCAGCCCAGTCTCCACCTCTGCTCTCTTCAAGGATTCTTCTACAAACTCAGTCTCCAACTTCTGCTCTCTTCAAAGATTTTTCCAAACCCGAGTCTCCAAACTCTGCTCTCTGTAACTGATTTTCTGCACCTAAGACTCCAACCTCTACTCTCTGCAAAAGTCCTTCTGCACCCTTGTCTCCAACCTCTGCTCTCTACAACAATCCTTATGCACCGCAGTCTCAACATCTGCTCTCTGCAACTGTCTTTCTGCACCCCAGTCTCCAAAGTCTTCTCTCCTTAACACTTTCTGCACCGCAGTCTCCGACCTCTGTTCTCTGTAAGGTCGTTCTGCACCCCAGTTTTCACATTCTGCTCTCTGTAACATTCTTTCTCCAACTCAATCTAAAACCTCTTCTTTCTTCAATGGTCCCGCTGCAACCCAGTCTCCAACATCTGTTCTCTGCAACAGTCTTTCTACTCCACAGTCTCAAACCTCTACTCTCTGTAACAGTCTTTCTGTACCGCAGTCTCCAACCTCTGCTCTCTGTAACGGTCTTTCTGCACCCCAGTCTCAAATCTCTGCTTTCTGTATAAGTTGTTCTGAACCATGGTCTCCAACCTCTTCTCTCTGTAACAGTACTTTTGCACCTCTTTCTCAAATCTCTGAACTCTGCAAACTTACCTTTGTACTCCATTCTCTAACCACTGCTCTCTGTAAAAGTCCTTCTGCACCCAATTCTCTAACCCCTTCTCTATGTAACAGTACTTCTGTACCACAGTCTCCAACCTCTGCTCTCTGTACCGGTCCTTCTGCACCCCAGTCTTAACCTCTGCGTTCTGTATCAGTAATTCTGAACCCCAGTCTCAAACTTTTTCCTCTGTAACATTCTTTCTGCACCTCAGTCTCCAACCTCTGCTCCCTGCAACAATCCTTCTGCACCCAAGTCTCCAACTTCTGCTCTCTGAAACACTTCTTCTGCACCCCAGTCTTTAACATCTACTCACTGAAACAGTCCTTCTGCATCCCATTCTCCAACCTCTGCTCTCTGCAACAGTCCTTCTGTACCCTGGTCTCCAACCTCTGCTCTTTGTTAGAGTCCTTATGTACTGCAGTCTCCAACCTCTGCTGTCTGTAAGGTTCATTCTGGACCCAATTCTCCAACCTCTGCTTTCTGTATCAGTCCTTCTGCACTCCAGTCTCCAACCTCTGCTCTCTGTAACAGTCTTTCTGCATCTCAGTCTCCAAAATCTGCTCTCTATAACAGTCCTTCTGCACCCCTGTCTCCAAACTCTGTACTCTGCAACAATCTATCTACACTACAGTCTTCAAACTCTGCTCTGTGTAACAGTCCTTCTGCAACCCATTTTCCAATCTCTGATCTCTGTAACGATCCTTCTGCATCCCAGTCTCCAACATCTGTGCTATGCAACCGTCTTTCTGCACCCAAGTCTCCAACCTCTGCTCTCTGCAATGATCCTTCTGCACAACAGTCTCCAACCTCTGCTCTCTGCAATAATCCTACTGCACCCCAGTCGCCAACCTCTTCTCTCTGTAACAATCCTTCTGCACCGACATCTACAAACTCTGCTCTATGTAATATTCTTCTGCAACCCAGTCTCCAAACTCTGCTCTTTGTAACAGCCCTTCTGTGCCCAGTCTCCAACCTCTGCTCTCTGTAACAGGCCTTCTGCACACCAGTCTCCAAAAGCTGCTCTCTGTATCAGTCCTTCTTCACCCCAGTCTCCAAACTCTGCTCTTTTTAACATTCTTTCTGCATCTCAGTCTTCTAACACTGCTCTCTGCAACAGATCTTCTGCACACCAGTCTCCAACATCTGCACTCTGAAACAGTTCTTCTCCACTCCAGTCTCCAACCTCTGCTCTCTGTAAACGTCCTCCTGTATTGCAGTCTCCAAACTCTGCTCTTTGTAATGGTCCTTCTGCACCTCAGTTTCCAACCTCTGATTTCTGTATCAGTCCTGATGCACCCCAGTCTCCAACCTCTGCTGTCTGCAACAGTCCTTCTGCACTGCAGTCTCTAAATTCTACTCACTGCAAAAGTCCTTCTGCACCCAAGTCTCCAACACCTGCTCCCTGCAACAGTCCTTCTGCACCCCAGTCTCAAAACTCTGGGCACTTTAACAGTCCTTCTGCACCTCCATCTCCAAATTCTGCTCTCTGCAACAGTCCTTCTGCACCCAAGTCTTCAACCTCTGCTCTCTGCAACAGTCATCCTACACCCCAGTTTTCAACCTCTGCTCTGTGTAACAGTCCTTCTGCACCCCAGTCTCCAACCTCTGCTCTTTGTAACAGTCCTTCTGCACCATATTATCTAACATCTGCTCTCTGTTACAGTCTTTGTATACCGCAGTCTCCAACCTCTGCTCTCTGTAACGGTCCCTCTCCACCCCAATTTCTAACCTCTGCTTTCTGTAACAATCCCTCGGTACCTCAGTCACCAAACTCTGCTCTCTGTAACCATCCTTCTGCACCTCAGTCTCCAAACTCTGCTCTCTGTAACAGTACTTCTTCACCTCAGTTCTAAACCTCTGCTCTCTGCACGATCCTTCTGCACCCCAGTCTCCAACCACTGCTCTATGTAACTGTCATCCTGCACCTCAGTCACCAACCTCTGCTCTCTGTAAGATCCTTCTGCAACCCAGCCTCTAAACTCTGCTCTCTATAATAGTCCTTCTGCAACCCAGTCTCCAAACTCTGCTGTCTGTAGCAGGCCTTTGCACCCCAGTCTCCAAACTTTGCTCTCTGAAACAGTTCTTCTGCACGCCAGTATCCAACCTCTGCTCTCTGTAACAGTCCTTCTGCAAAAGAGCCTCCCACCTCAACTTTCTGTATCATAATTCTTCACCCTAGTCTCCAATGTCTTCTCTGTGTAACAGTCCTTCTGCATCTCAGTCTCCAAACTCTGCTCTCTGTAACAGTCCTTCTACACCCCAGTCTCCAACCTCTGCTGTCTGCAACATTTCTTCTGCACCTTAGTATCCAACCTGTTATCTCTGTAACAGTCCTTCTGCACCCAAGTCTTCCACATCTGCTCTCTGTAACGATCCTTCTTCAGTCCAGTCTCTACCTCTGCTCTCTGCAACGATTTTTCTGCAACTTCAGTCTCCAACTTCTGCTCTCTTCAACGATCTTTCTGCACCTCACTCTCAAACCTCTGCTCTCTGTAACAGTTTTTCTGCACCTCAGACTCCAACCTCTGCTCTCTGCAACCGTCCTTCTGCACCCCAGTTTCCAACCTCTGCTCTATGCAACGATCCTTCTGCACCCCAGTCTCCAACATCTCTTCTCCTTAACACTCCTTCTGCAACCCAGTCTCCAAACTCTGTTATTTGTAAGGTCCTTCTACACCCCAGTTTCCAAACTCTAATCTCTGTAACATTCCTTCTCCAACCCAGTCTCTAACCACTTCTTTTTTCAAACATCCTGCTGCAACCCAGTCTCCAAACTCTGTTCTTTGAAACAGTCCTTCTGCTATCCAATTTCCAATCTCTACTCTCTGTAACAGACCTTCTGTACCGCAGTCTCTAAATTCTGCACTCTCTAATGGTCTTTCTGCACCCTAGACTCCAACCTCTGGTTTCTGCATCAGTCCTTCTGCACTTCAGTCTCCAAACTCTGTTTTTTGTAAGTTTCTTCTGCAACCAAGTCTCCAAACTCTGCTCTCCATAACAATCATTCTGGACCCCAGTCTCCAACCTCTGCTCTCTACAACGATCCTTCTTCACCGCAGTCTCCAACCTCTGCTCTCTGCAACAGTAATTCTGCACCCCAGTCTCCAAAATCGGCTCTCTGCAACAGTCCTTCTGCACCTTAGTCTGAAATCTCTATTCTCTTCAACGACCGCCCTGCACCTCAGTCTCCTTCCTCTGCTCTCTCTAACAGTTCTTCTGAACCTCAGTCTCCTACCTCTGCTCTCTGTAAGATTCTTCTGCAACAAAGTCTCCAAACTATGCTCTTTGTAAGAGTCCTACTGCACAACAGTCTCCAACCTCTGCTCTCTGTAACAGGCCTTCTGCACCACAGTCTCCAAACTCTGCTCTCTGTAACAGGCCTTCAGCACCCCAGTCTCCAACCTCTGCTCTCTGCAACAGTCTTTCTAAACCCCAGTCTCCAAACTCTGCTCTCTGCAACAGTCCTTCTGCAACCTAGTCTTCAACTTCTGTTCTCTGTAACAATCTATCTGCACCTCAGTTCCCAAACTCTGACCTCTGCAATGGTCCTTCTGCACCCCAATCTCTAACCTCTACTTTCTGCAACCATTCTTTTGCACCCTTGTTTCCAACCTCTGCTCTCTGAAAAAGTCTTTCTGAACCCCAGTCTCCAACATCTGCTCTCTGCAACAGTCCTTCTGCACCTCAGTCTGAAAACTCTGCTCTCTGCAATGATCCTTGTGCACCCCAGTCTCCAAACTTTGCTTTCTGTAACAGTCCTTCTGCACCTCAGTCTCCAACTTTTGCTCTCTGCAACAGTTCTTCTGCACCCCAGACTTTAACATCTACTCTCTGAAACAGTCCTTCTACACCCGTGTCCAAATGCAAAGAATGAGACCTGAACTATTGCTTACACTGCAAAAAATCAACTCAAAATGCATTAAAGACCTAGGCACTGGACCAGAAATTATGCAGTTTCTTGAAAAAAAAAACAAAGTCAATACTCCAACCTACAGGCAGAGGCAATGACTTTCCCAATAGGATGCCAAAGCTCAGGAGATAACACCAAAAGTTAGCTAATAGGATGGCATCAAATTAAGAAGGTTCTGCACAGCAAAGGAGACAATTAGAATATGAAGAGAGAACCTACAGAAAGGGAGAAAATCTTTATGAGTGGCTCTTCTAAAAGAGGTTGAATATTCAGAATATTAATAAAGAACTCAAAAATCTTAACATCAAATCCACAATTATTAAATAACCCAATTATCAAATAACCAAATTACCAAATGGGAAACTAAATGAACTAAGCAGACACGTCTTAGAATAAAATATGTGAGTGGCCAACAAATATATGAAAATACTTGCAAGTCAAGACTATGCTGAGATTTCATCAGTGACAAAGGCAACTACCAAGAATACAAACAGAAATGAGTGTGACAAGGAGAGAATTGGAGAGAAAGGAGCACTCTCACCCTGTTGGTGGGCATGTAAATCAGCACAACAACCACGGAAATCAGGATGGAGGCTCCTCAGGAGTAGCCATCGACCACCCTGCGACCCAGCTCTACCTCTGCTTGGTATTTATCACAGCGGATCGAAGTCATCATACTATAATGACACATACATGCCCATGAACCAGGCGAGGTGACATCAGTGGACGAATGGATAAAGAACATCTGGTATATGCACACTGGAATTTCATTCAGCCATAAAAAAGAACGAAATTATGTCATGCTGGAAGATGGATGGTTCTTCAGAACATTAAGGGAAATAAGCAACTCAGAAAGTTAAGGGCCATATGTTTTTCCTCTGTTAAAGCTAGAGGAGAAAAAGGAAGGAAAGTTGGGAAGGGAGTCTCATCATGAAAGTTGAATGAAGATCAGTAGAGTCAAGGCACCAGGGGAGGAGGTAAAGAAAAGGGAAATATTGGAATGATATTGGCCAAAGTTCACGGTTATTTTGTGTGCATGTTCAAATATGTGTCAGCAAATCCCACCATTATGAACCACTACAATGCACCAATGAAGTGTGAAAAGAAGAGTTTCACATTACATGGGACAGGCACTATTCTAGGAGGGTGCCCATTTTATCCCATCTATAAACACCACGATCATTTACCACTGTCAAAAATCTCTACAGATTCGAATGTTCTGATCACTGCTCCACCACATGGCCTCTTCTACATCAGGGTCCCCTTATTCTCACTGAAATCAGGGAGCCCGTTTCAACGATGCCATCTGTTAATGTCTTCCCAGGCTGCCGAGGACAGCGGCTGCAGGTTTCACAAAGATCTGCTGCTGCCTTATGAACGCATGTCCACGAGGCCTTGGCGAAGGCTGGTGCTCCAGGCCCTTCTCCAGATCCAGCTGTGACGCCAGGGAAGGGGTCAAATAACACGCCATCTAACACCTTATTTATTTCTGATCACCATCCTCTCCATTATTCCAGGATCATATTGGTCATTGAACTTAAGCAAACACTGAGTCCAGATTTCAGTCCATCAACCAAAGAGAGTCTAATAGCCACTCCCCGTGGCTCAGGAAAATCCTTGGCCCTAACATTTCTGGTGATTACATCCCTGTGACTGCATTCAAGATGATCCAGCAATATGTCCTGACTTCTTTGGTCTAGAAGACTCAAACAAATTTTCTTATATATTCTTCAGGCTCCTATTAACAAAATACAGTAAAATATTTACCTTTTATTTTGGTGTGACCTTTATACTCTCCTGGACTATATTTTATACTCTTACCATAGGCGTTCTAGGATCAGACCCCAATTAAGAGTCTGGTGACAATGTGGAATGATGGATGAGCATCTTAAAGACAATTGGGCTGGGGATGTGGCTCAAGCAGTAGTGCGCTTGCCTGGCACGCGTACGGCCGGGTTCGATCCTCAGAACCACATACCAACAAAGATGTTGTGTCCGCCGAGAACTAGAAAATGAATATTAAAAACTCTCTCTCGGATTTGTTTGTCAATGTGATATTTCATTGTCTGATTTTGCTGTCTCATGTCTTCCTTGAGACTCCAGATCATCTGAAGCATATATATCCTGTACTCTTTATCTGACATTCCGTCTGTTGCAGCTATTACCTCTTCTAAAGTTGAGTTGACCTGCATTGCTTTTGGTCCTTTCTTCCCTTGTCTTTTCATACTGCTCGCGTTTCTTTCTGCTTGGTGCAACTGTTGTGTTTTTGAAATTTACCCTCTATTTATTTATATTGCTCTTGTATAGTTGGGAAGTCTCCCTTGCAGGGCAGGTAGTGGCTGTGCTCCTCCTCTAATTAGGGTGGTCTGTCTAACACGCTAATTGGTCGCAGGTCTGCCCCCACTGCAGGCACTGGTGGCCGTTCTTCTCTGACCCCACTCCAATTTTGGTAACGTAACTACCACACCCTAGGGTCGTTTGTCCTGATCTGGATGTGGGTGGCGGCTCTGCTGTGTCCCCACTCCAATTGGTGTGACGTGTCTACCACACTGGCAGACCCCTAGGCCGGTGGGTCGCAGTTCTGCACAGCCCCCACTCCCATTGGGGGTACCTTACTACCTCTCCAACGGGTCGCTGACTCTCCTCCAGACCCGGGCGGCGACCCTGTTCCACCCTCACTCCAACCAGTGTGATGCGACTGCCTCAGTGTTACGTGTCCACCACGTTGGCAAGCTACCTGGCCTGTCTTGCCAGTGGGTCGCTGGTCCTATTCTAGGCGTGGGTGGCTTCTCTCTTCAGCCCCAGCTGCATTTGGGGTTTCATGATACCACACCGGCTGGTCACTTGGCCTGCTCTGGGCGCAGGTGTAAGCTCCACTCTGTCCCCACAGCATCCAGCAGGACCCTGGCTGAGAAGCACTCACCGCTGGTTCCCTAGCCTTGGGCCAAAGCAGCTTAGGTAGCAAGAACCCCGCCTTTCCGATCCCGATACACTATCCGCTGGGAGCGGAGAGTAAAAGATCAATTTCATAGGGAGATAGAGGTAATAAAAAACAAACAAATTGAAATCCTAGAAATGCAGGAATTATTAAACCAACTTAAAAACTCAATTGAGAATACTACCAGCAGATTAGATCACTTAGAAGAGAGAACATCAGACAATGAAGACAAAGTATTTCAACTTGAAAAGAACATAGGCAGCTCAGCAAGCCTGCTAAGAAACCATGAGCAGAACATCCAAGAATTATGGGACAATATCAAAAGACAAAATTTAAGAGTCATTGGGATACAGGAAGGCACAGAGCTCCAAACCAAAGGAATAAACAGACTATTCAGTGAGATTATACAAGAAAACTTCCCAGACTTGAAGAATGAGACAGAATCACAAATCCTAGAAGCCTACAGGATGCCGAATGTGCAAAATCATAAGAGATCCACACCTAGACACCTTATAATGAAGATGTCCAACATACAGAATAAGGAGAGAATTTTAAAAGCTCCAAGAGAAAGAAAGCAGATTACATTTAGGGGCAAACCAATCAGGATAACAGCTGATCTCTCAACACAGACTCTGAAAGCTAGAAAATCCTGGAATAACATATTTAAAACACTGAAAGAAAATGGGTTCCAACCAAGAATCGTGTATCCGGCGAAATTAAGCTTCAGGATAGAAGATGAAATTAAAACCTTCCATGATAAACAAAAGTTAAAGAATTCGCAGCTAGAAAACCATGTCTTCAAAAAATCCTTGGCACAACGTTACAAAAAGAGGAAATGGAAAATAACATTGAAAACCAACAATGGGAGATAGGACAGTAAAGGGGGGAAAGTAGTCAAAGAGGATAACAAATCAGGTTTAGTAACATCAATAAACAAATATGGCTAGAAAAACAAATCATATCTCAATAATAACCCTAAATGTTAATGGCTTAAACTCACCAATTAAGAGACACAGGCTAGTAGAATGGATCACAAAAGAAGACCCAACAATATGCTGCCTACAGGAGACGCATCTGATAGAAAAAGATATTCATAGACTGAAGGTGAAAGGTTGGGAAAAATCATACCACTCATATGGAATGCGGAAACAAGCAGGAGTGTCCATACTCATATCTAATAAAATAGATTTCAAGCCAAAGTTAATCAAAAGGGATAAAGAAGGACACTTCATACTGCTCAAGGGAACCATACACCAACAAGACATAACAATCATAAATATATATGCCCCAAATAATGGTGCAGCTGTATTCATCAAGCAAACTCTTTTCAAGTTCAAGAGTCTAATAGACCACCATACAATAATCATGAGAGACTTCAACACACCTCTCTCACCACTGGACAGATGTTACAAACAAAAGTTAAATAAGGAAACTATAGAACTCAATAACACAATTAACAACCTAGACTTAATTGATATATATAGACTATACCACCCAAAATCAAGTAGTTACACTTTTTTTCTCAGCAGCACATGGAACCTTCTCAAAAATAGACCATATATTATGTCACAGGGCAACTCTTAGACAATATAAAGGGGTAGAGATAATACCATGCATCTTATCTGATCATAATGGAATAAAACTGAAAATCAATGATAAAAGAAGGAAGGAAAAATCAAGCATCACTTGGAGAATGAACAATAGGTTGCTGAATGATCAATGGGTTTTAGAAGACATCAAGGAGGAAATTAAAAACTTCCTAGAGTTAAATGAAAACACAGACACAACATATCGGAATCTATGGGACACATTGAAAGCAGTTCTAAGAGGAAAATTCATTGCTTGGAGTTCATTTCTCAAAAAAAGAAAGAAAACAACAAATAAATGATGTCATACTTCATCTCAAAATCCTAGAAAAAGAAGAGCAAAACAACAGCAAAAGAAGTAGAACGCAAGAAATAATTAAAATCAGAGCTGAAATAAATGAAATTGAAACAAAAGAAACAATTGAAAAAATTGACAAAACTAAAAGTTGGTTCTTTGAAAAAATAAATAAAATTGACAGACCCTCAGCCATACTAAGGAAGAGAAGAAGAGAGAGAACTCAAATTACTAACATACGGGATGAAAAAGATAATATCACAACAGACACTTCAGAAATACAGAAGATAATCAGAAATTATTTTGAATCCTTATACTCCAATAAAATAGAAGATAGTGAAGGCATAGATAAATTCCTTAAGTCTTATGACCTGCCCAGATTGAGTCAGGAGGATATAGATAACCTAAACAGACCAATAACAATAGAGGAAATAGAAGAAACCATCAAAAGATTACCAACTAAGAAAAGCCCAGGACCGGATGGGTATACAGCAGAGTTTTACAAAACCTTTAAAGGGAAACTAACAACAATACTTTTCAAGCTATTTCAGAAAATAAAAAAAGAGAGAGAACTTCCAAATTCATTCTATGAGGCCAACATCACCCTGATTCCGAAACCAGACAAAGACACTTCAAAGAAAGAAAACTACAGACCAATATCTCTAATGAACCTTGATGCAAAAATCCTCATTAAAATTCTGGCGAATCGGATTCAAATACATATCAAAAAATTATACACCATGATCAAGTAGGATTCATCCCTGGGATGCAAGGCTGGTTCAATATACGGAAATCAATAAATGTTATTCACCACATCAATAGACTTAAAAATAAGAACCATATGATCATTTCGATAGATGCAGAAAAAGCATTCGACAAAGTACAGCATCCCTTTATGTTCAAAACTCTAGAAAAATTACGGATAACTGGAACATACCTCAACATTGTAAAAGCAATCTACGATAAGCCACAGGCCAGCATCATTCTGAATGGAGAAAAATTGAAGGCATTCCCTCTAAAATCTGGTACACGACAGGGATGCCCTCTCTCACTACTTCTGTTCAACATAGTCCTCGAAACACTGGCCAGAGCAATTAGACAGATGAAAGAAATTAAAGGCAGAAAAATAGGAAAAGAAGAACTTAAATTATCACTATTTGCAGATGATATAATTCTATACCTAGCAGACCCAAAATGGTCTACAAAGAAGCTATTTGAGGTAATAATTGAATTCAGCAAAGTGGCAGGATATAAGATCAACACGCATAAATCAAAGGCATTCCTGTATATCAGCGACAAATACTCTGAAACGGAAATGAGGACAACTACTCCATTCACAATATCCCCCAAAAAAATAAAATACTTGGGACTCAACCTAACAAATGAGGTGAAAGATTTATATAATGAAAATTACAGAACCCTAAAGAAAGATATAGAAGAAGACCTTAGAAGATATAAAAATATACCCTGCTCATGGATAGGCAGAACTAACATCATCAAAATGGCGATATTACCAAAAGTTCTCTATAAGTTCAATGCAATGCCAATCAAAATCCCAACGGAATTTCTTGTCGAAATAGATAAAAGAATCATGAAATACATATGGAATAATAAAAGACCCAGAAGAGCAAAAACAATGCTGAGCAGGAAGTGTATATCAGGCGGTATAGCGATACCAGACTTCAAAGTATACTACAGAGCAATAGTAACAAAAACAGCATGGTACTGGTACCAAAACAGGCGGGTGGACCAATGGTACAGAATAGAGGATACAGTAACCAATCCACAAAACTACAACTATCTTATATTTGATAAAGGGGCTAAAAGCATGCAATGGAGGAAGGATAGCATCTTCAACAAATGGTGCTGGGAAAACTGGAAATCCATTTGCATCAAAATGAATCTGAATCCCTATCTCTCGCCATGCACCAAAGTTAACTCAAAATGGATTAAGGAGCTTGATATTATATCAGAAACACGGCATCTGATAGAAGAAAAAGTTCGTTATGATCTACGTACTGTGGGATCGGGCCCCAAATTCCTCAATAGGACACCCATAGCGCAAGAGTTAACAACTAGAATCAACAAATGGGACTTACTCAAACTAAAAAGTTTTTTCTCAGCAAAAGAAACAATAAGAGAGATAAACATAAAGCCTACATCCTGGGAACAAATCTTTAATCCACACACTTCAGATAGAGCCCTAATAACCAGAATATACAAAGAACTCAAAAAATTAGACAATAAGATAACAAATAACCCAATCAATAAATGGGCCAAGGACCTGAACAGACAGTTCTCAGAGGAGGACATACAATCAATTAATAAGTACATGAAAAAATGCTCACCATCTCTAGCAGTCAGAGAAATGCAAATCAAAACTATCCTAAGATACCATCTCACTCCAGTAAGATTGGCAGCCATTAGGAAGTCAAATAACAATAAGTGCTGGAGAGGATGCAGGGAAAAGGGCACTCTTGTTCATTGCTGGTGGGACTGCAAATTGGTGCAGCCAATTTGGAAAGCAGTATGGAGATTTCTTGGAAAGCTGGGAATGGAACCACCATTTGACCCAGCTATTCCCCTTCTCGGTCTATTCCCTAAAGACCTAATAAGAGCATGCTACAGAGACACTGCTACATCGATGTTCATAGCTGCACAATTCACTATAGCAAGATTATGGAATCAGCCTAGATGCCCTTCAATAGATCAATGGATAAAAAAAAAGTGGCATTTATACACAATGGAGTATTACTCTGCATTAAAAAATGACAAAATCATAGAATTTGGAGGGAAATGGATGGCATTAGAGCAGATTATGCTAAGTGAAGCTAGTCAATCTTTAAAAAACAAATACCAAATGACCCCTTTGATATAAGGGGAGTAAACAAGGACAGGGTAGGGACGAAGAGCTTGAGAAGAAAATTTACATTAAACAGGGATGAGAGGTGGGAGGGAAAGGGAGTGAGAAGGGAAATCGTATGGAAATGGAAGGCGATCCTCAGGGTTATACAAAATGATATATAAGAGGAAAGGAGGGGTAAGACAAGATAATATAAATGGAAGAAATGATTTACAGTAGAAGGGGTAGAGAGAGAAAAGGGGAGGGGAGGGGAGGGGAGGGGGGATAGTAGAGAATAGGACAGACAGCAGAATACATCAGACACTAGAAAGGCAATATGTCAATCAATGGAAGGGTAACTGATGTGATACAGCAATCTGTATACGGGGTAAAGTGGGGAGTTCATAACCCGCTTGAATCAAACTGTGAAATATGATGTATTAAGAACTATGTAATGTTTTGAACGACCGACAATAAAAAAAATAAATAAAAACAAACAGTAGAAAAAACCTCTCTCTCTCTCTCTCTCTCTCTCTCTCTCTCTCTCTCTCTCTATCTATCTATCTATCTATCTATCTATCTCCCCTCTCCTCTCCTCTCCTTTCCTCTCTCACTTTCTTAAAAACAAAAAAAAAAAAAGACAACTGCCCAGGTAGAGTCACCATAGGGTCTTCAATTTATGGAAAGCTCTTCTCCTCGGGGGAGGAGGGGCTGCTTCTGACAGCAAAGAGGGTTAATGGAGATTTCAGGGTTCAAGGCTCTGAGATTTGTCAAATTCCAGTGGTATTTTGCCATTCTAATTAACAGGGTCTCAATCATTCCCCCATTAATGTCCTAATTGACATAAGAGAGACCTGGAGAAATTGTGGATTTATAATTTTCTTTGTACTTCTGCAATTTGGATAAATGGATGTTTTATTCTGATATTAACCTTTATCAGTTTCCAGAGAGAAAATATTTCTGATGATCTGAACCTGACTTGAAGGAGAAATATAATGCTTGAACCTATCATTTTCTTTCTGTAAGTCTCCCACTCCAGTCAGTAACAGCAGTCTGTAGTCATGTTTTAATGTTCATTCCCACCCTGAAGGTCGATGGTGTTATTCCAAAGCTCAGTTTTCCATAGACTTTTGATTTCAGGCCACGATAACTTAAAGTCTCTGTGGGGTCATTGCACACCAGGAATTATCAGGTCTCATTTCCCATGGGCTGTGACATCATCAACATATTCAATTCCCTCAGTTCAGACATCCAACCTACCTCCTCAGATCTGTTATCTAGAACCATCTCTGATGTAAACCACTATTGTGGTCAGTGCCACCGTGGTAAGGTAGAGATGAAGAACGACTCTTGATGTCTTAGGGTAGAGGAAGTTGACACAGAAAAAAGTTATAAAATGGTTGGGAGATCTGGAAGAAAAAAGAAAAATAGGGCAGGTGACACCACCCCATATATGGAAACCCTAACTTCCCTGGAAAAAGACGCTCATTCCACGCTACTGTGACCCACATTCAGGAACAGCTGTCTAGGAGCCTGCACACACAGCTCCTGGCACCAACAATATTAGTTCCTGCCTCTACAGGGCTGGTTTGCTGCTGCTGTTATGGAATCCAAAAGAACCCGCTTTCTTCCTTTCCTTTCTTCCTCTCTGCTTAGTGTTTGGCTGATCTTGACAGAACCTCCTAAAATGGAGGCCTGCAAGAAGGGGAGTGTGGGAAATGAGGTTCTCGTACTTTCTGTCCCTTCAGTGTGGGGAGAACACAGAAGGACAGAGATGGTGCTGAACACCCACACAAGGTGTCCAACACACTTGAACCTGAAAGTGGGTAAAGGGTGTTTGTGAAAAGAGAGGAGAGAAAGGAGTCTCAGAGATTTTTAAAGCGGGAGTTGGAGTTGAAGCTCCAGATACAGACTCTCTAACCAAGTGCCTACAAGTCCCTGGGAAGCATCTTTTTCAGATGACTGTATAATATAGTTTGAAGATTGGTCTAGACTTTGATCGTGCAAAGGGATGCACACCCTCCAGCCAGCTTCCTCAGGGTACTCTGGACCTCATTGCTTCCCAGGCTGTGAATGACGGGGCTCAACAGAGGGCTCACCACACAGAAGAGCACAGACACCAGGGTGTCCATGTCCAGCCTTCTCTGGGCCTGTCATAGTGGAAGTTGGCTGTTCCATAGAAGACCACCACGACAGTGAGAGAGGACGCACAGGTGGAGAAGGTCTTCCTCCTGCCCTGGGCAGAGGGAATCCCCAGGATGGCCGCCATGATGAGTGCATAGGAGACTGCAGTGAAGAGGCAGGGGCTCAGGCCCATGGTGGCTCTGACAACGTGGAGCGCAGACTCGTTGACAGAGGTGTCTGAGCAGGAGAGCTTCAGGAGCAATGGGGTGTCACAGAGAAAGTGGCTTATCTGGTGGGGCCCACACAGAGTGAGTGTGATGGCCAGCACCGTGTGTGTGACAATATTCACCAGCCCACACAGCCAGGACCCAGTCACCAGGCCAACACAGACCTTCACATTCATGATGAATTGGTACTGAGGAGGACGGCAGGTGGCCACACAGCAGTCATACTGGCCACACAGCCAGTAAGAAGCCTTCTGTGCAAGCACTTATCACCAAGAATAAGATCTGGGAAAGGCAGCCCTCATAAGAAATGGCCTTCTCCCAGAAAAAGTTCACCAGCAGTACTGGGAGGGTGGTGGATGTGTAGCAGACGTCCAAGAAGCTCAAATTTCTGAGGAAAAAGTACATTGAAGTGTGGAGAGCAGGACTGACTCTGGTGGTCACTATTATGAGCATGTTCCCCAGGAGAGTGGTCAGGTAAATGACCAGAAAGAGCAGGAAGAACCAGCCCTGTAGGTTGAAGTGGTTGGAACATTTCAAAAAGATGAATTCAGTGACAAATGATTGATTGCTCATTTCCAATGTTGTCATAGCTACAAAACAGAGAAAAAGAGACCATGATGAGAATGGACTGAGAGCACCCCAAACAGGCTTGTTAATCTGCAGCGACATGGCAAATAATATCGAATGAAAAGCAGCCTGGAGACTGATAACGTGTGGGACTGTTCTCAGGAAATCAGATCCATGGAGCCAAACACATTTGCAGGGGTGATGGTGGGTGGCAGTAACCAGAGAATTGCTAGAAGGCAACAGAAAGCCATTCAACCTCATCATGGTGTGAAGTCATTTTTCACTGTCTCAGTATTCTCTGTCTCCTGTTGTCCTTTTATGTCAACATAGGATTTTTGGAGAAGTTATTTTTCATTGCAAATGTTAAAAAAAATTTACAAAGCAGAGTCATCATCTGCAGAAGCAGTCGGTGTTGCCTTCAGTATTTTCCAATGTAGAGTTTATCTCATTTTACATCAATCTTGATCTCTGTGTTCAGAAAGGAAGAAGTTAACTATTCCTATAAAATGCTGAAATTATCAGGGCCAGAGCAAAATAGAGGAAAGAAGTTGATGAAGTGGGGTTGGACTGGCTATATTAAGTATACAGGAAAGATCAGTGGAGTAGAAGGAAAATGAGAGGGCGGAGAGGTTTGGGAAGGGAGGAAATGTGAAAGGTCTTACGCAGATCATGTTATGTGCACATGGAAGTCTACCACAGGGGACTGCACCTGTATGTATATGTAGAAAGCACCAGTCAGAAATTAACAGATAAATGACCCAAAAAAAGATCAGTAGAAAAAGTAGAATGGGGGCAGAAAGGGGAGGAAGATGGGGGTGGGGACTAAATGGAGTAAATTAGATTCCACGCACGTAGGATCTTTTCCAAATCAACCCAACTTATATGTATAACTATTATGCTCTAATAAAAAATTAAGAAGATGACATGATCCTATCAGCAAAGAGTGAGATATGAATCCTTCTTTACCTATTTGTATACCTTTAATTTCTTTCTTTTGTCAAATGGCTCTGGCAATTTCAAGGAAGAAGTTGAATAGAAGTGGTGAATGAGGGGGCACCCTGTCTTCTTCCAGTTTTTAGAGTGAATGCTTTCAACCTTTCTCTACTTAGAATAATGCTGCCTTGGGTTTAGCATATCTTTTACAATGCCTTTACAAAGTTCCTTCTGTCACTAGTGTTTCTACTGTTTTGACAGGTAGGGGTGCTATATTTTGTTAAATGCTTTTTCTGCATCTATTGAGATGATCAATAAGCTTACATCTCTCTTAAATAAACTTAATCTCTCCCCTTTGGCTAAACATTCAGATCATCTCCAGTCCTATAAATATTTTAATGAACATTTTCTTACATAAACATATGTGACCATTTCGAATTATCTCTTCAGAATAAAATTTAAATCTGACATAAAAGAATTTGTTGTGCAGTTTCTATTTAAAATTAGCTCATGGGAGACATTATATTAAGTGAAATAAGCCAGACACATAAAGAGAAATAGCAGTTTTTCACTTCTTAGTGGAAGCTAAAAAGTTTATCTCAGAGAAGTAGGGAGTAGAGTGGTGGTTATTGGAGCCTGGGAGAGAATCACAAAAATCATTGTGAATCTGATTTCTCAAAGATGCATTTGAAGGACTGCCTGAAACATGCCCTCTGAGTGTGGTCTGTAAAAAAAAATAAGAATGGACTTCTAACAGGCTCCTCAGAAAATCTCTCTTCTCTCCTCAGTGGGCAGCAGGAGGTCCATGGTCTGTCTGCCTAGGAGCTAGCTGTGGTATGCAAATGGGCAGGACCAGGATGGCTGGAGAATCTCAATAATCACTAGTAGACCACATTCTAGGTGAGGGCAGGCTGGAAACAGGCCCATCCAGAAGGAAATGACTTGAGCTCTGAAAATGACAGAATCTGTGAATTTTGGAAACTGTTGTGGGTCCAATCCACTCAAAACACCTACTTCCTGGGTCAGTCAACGGTTGCTACAGTTACCACAGTCCTGACCAGAACAACCCCGGAGGGGAGATGCACTCTGGCCTCCTGGCTTGGAGGTTTGGTCTGGGGCCAGCTGACCCATTGCTGCCGTCCTGAGATGAGGTGGGACGCTGAGGTGGAAGGGAACAAGGGGGGAAGCATTCCTAGCTCATGGCAGCCAGAAGGTTGGGGTGGGGGAGGGGAGGGAAGAGACAGTTCACAGGGGACAAGATGTGATTCCCCAGGGCATGTCCCTGGCCACACTCCACCTGCCCAAACTTTCTCTCAGTACAGTGGGCCTTTCAGATAATTAACCAACAAAATGGATGGATCCACAGATTAGGTCACGAGTCTCACAGTCTAATCATTTCACCTCTGAACACTGCTACTGTGGCTTACCCTGAGCTTTTGGTGGGGGGATACCTTATTTCTAAGCCATAATAGTCTCTACAGTCCATGTGCTTTGGTTAGAATTCCTTTATGTAGTCTAAGAGAGTAATCGGGTGCCAAAACAAGATTAAAAGGAAATATCTGGTAACTGAAGATGTGACATTTGGAGCTTTGGGAAAAACTCTGAAGAGGAGCCCTGGTGGAGCACTTTAAAGTCCTGGTGACAAGGACACAAGAGGGGACCTGGTCTGGGGGTAGCTGAGTGGCAGTGGGATCACTCATTATAATATTTAAAAAATGAGAAGGAAGCCTGTCTGGGGAGAGGAAAGGAGAAAGTAGGTTGGGCCTGGAGTCTGGGTACCTGCGGGCTCTCCCCAAAAAGATTCCAGGAGGCAGCGGGACAGGTTCCCAGGAGATAGGCCTGGGAGTTATGGCTTAGAGTGACTGTGGAAGTCAAAGGTGCTCATAAAGCCAAAGAGAGCAGGGTTGAGGAGAGAGGGCTGATGGACTGTGCGGAAAAAAAAAGTGTTCCAGAAGGAGGCTCACCAGCTATCAGCAATCATTCTGCAAAACAGTGTCAAAGATCTGCTCTCTGTACCAGGCCTTCTGCACCCCAGACTAAAACTCTGCTCTCTATACCAGTCTTTCTGCACCCCAGTCTCCAACCTCTGCTCCCTGCAACAATCCTTCTCCAACCCAGTCTCCAAGTTATGCTCTCTGAAACACTCCTTCTGCACCCAGTCGCGAACATCTGCTCTCTGCAACACTCTTTCTGCACCTCAGTCTGAAAACTCTGCTCTCTGCAACAATCATTCTGAAGACCAGTCTCCAAACTCTGCTCTCTGTAAAAGTCCTTCTACACCTCAGTCTCCAAACTCTTCTCTCTATAATATCCTTCTGCACAACAGTCTCCAAACTGTGATATCTTTAACAGGCCTTCTGCACCCCAGTCTCCAACCTCTGCTCCCTGCAAGAATCTTTCTGCACCCCAGTCTCCAAGTTCTGCTCTCTGAAAGAATCCTTCTGCACCCCACTCTCGAATATCTGCTCTTTGCAACAGTCCTTCTGCACCTAAATCTGAAAACTCTACTCTCTTCAAAAATCATTCTGCAACCCAGTCTATAAACTGTGCTATCTGTATCAGTCCTTCTGCACTCCAGTATCCAAATTCTGCTCTTTCTAAGAGTCCTTCTGCACCTCAGTCTCCAATCTCTGCTCTCTGAAACAGTCCTTCTGCACCAGAGTCTCAAATCTATGCTCTCTGCAACATTTCTTCTGCACCCCAGTCTCCAACCTGTTCTCTCTGTAACTGTCCTTCTGCCCTCAGTCTCCAACCTCTGCTCTCTGTAAGATCCTTCTGCAATCCCAGTCTCCAACCTCTGCTCTCTGTAACAGTCCTTCTGCACCTCAGTCTCAAAAATCTGCTCTCTTCAACAGTTCTTCTGCACCCAGTCTC
The DNA here is from genome assembly GCF_052094955.1 of Ictidomys tridecemlineatus. Classification (NCBI taxonomy): domain Eukaryota; kingdom Metazoa; phylum Chordata; class Mammalia; order Rodentia; family Sciuridae; genus Ictidomys; species Ictidomys tridecemlineatus. The sequence continues at coordinate 33,385 of NW_027523151.1, forward strand.
CAACCTGTGTTCTCTGCAACAGTCTTTCTGCACCCCAGTCTCCACTCTCTGCTCTCGGTAACAGTCCTTCTATACCGCAGTCTCCAAACTGTGCTCTCTGTAATGGTCGTTACGCACCCCAGTCTCCAAACTCTGCTTTGTGTATCAGTCGTTCTGCACTGCAGTCTCCAACCTCTGCTCTCTGTAACAGTTCTTCTGCACACAGTCTCCAAGCTCCACTCTCTGTAACAGTCCTCTTGCACCCAAATCAAAACTCTGCACTCTATAACAATCCTTCTAAACCCCAGTGTTAAAACTCTGCTATCTTTAAAAAGTTCTTCTGAACCAGAATCTCCAAACTCTGCTCTCTGTAACACTTTTTATGCACCCCAGTCTCCATCCTCTGCTCTCTGTAAGAATCCTTCTGAACCCCAGTCCTCAACCTCTGCTCTCTGTAAAAGTCCTTCTGCACCTCAGTCTCCAAACTCTGCTCTCTCTAACGATCCTTTTGCACCTCAGTTTCCAAACTCTGAAGTCTGTAACAGTCCTTCTGAACCCCAGTCTCCAACGTCTCCTCTCTGCAATGGTCCTTCTGCATCCCAGTGTCCAAACTCTGCTCTCTGTAAAAGTCCTTCTGTACCGCAGACTCCAAACTCTTCTCTCTGTAACGATCCTTCTGCACCCCAATTGCCAACCTCTCTTTCTGTAATAGACCTTCTGCCCTCAGACTACAACTTATGCTCTCTGTAACAGTCCTTCTTAACAGCAGCTCAGTCTGAAACCTCTGCTCTCTGCAACGATTATTCTGTACCCCAGTCTCCGAACTGTGCTATCTGTAACAGTCCTTCTGCACCCCAGTCTCAGACCTCTGCTCTCTGTAAAAGGCTTTCTGCACTTCAGTTTCCAAACTCTGCTCTCTGTAACAGGCCTTCTGGACTCCAGTCTCCAACCTCTTCTCTCTGAAACAATTTTTTGCACCTCAGTTTCCAAACACTACTCTCTGCAACAGTCTTTCTGCACCCTAGTCTCCAACCTCTGTTCTCTGTAAGATTCTTCTTCGCGCAGTCTCCAACCTCTGCTCTCTGTAACAGTCCAGATGCACCCCAGTATCCAACCTCTGCTCTCTGTAACAATCTTCTGCACCTAAATCTCCAACCTCAGCTCTCTTCATCGGTGCTTCTGCACCCCAGTCTCCAAACTCTCTTCTCTGCTACAGTTTTTTTGCACCCCCGTCTCCAACCTCTGCTTTCTGAATCAGTTCTTCTGTACCCCAGTCTCCAACCCTCTGCTCTTTGTAACAGTCCTTCTGCACCTTAGTCTACAACCTCTGCTCTCTGTAACAGTCCTTCTGCACCCTAGTATCCAACCTCTACTCTCTGCAACATGTCTTCGGCACCCTAGTCTCCAACCTGTGCTCTCTGTAACTGTCCTTCTGCACCCCAATATCCAACATCTGCTCTCTGTAAGTATCGTTCTCCACCAAAGTCTCCATCCTCTGCTCTCTGCAACGATCCTTCTGCACCCCAGTCTTCAACCTCTGCTCTCTGTAACAGTCCTTATGCAGCTCAGTCTCCAACCTATGCTATTTCTAAGATCCTTCTGCACACCAGTCTACAACATCTGCTCTCTGAAACGATCCTTTAGAACCCCAGTCTCCAAACTCTGCTCCCTGTAACAGTCCTTCTGTACAGCAGTCTCCAAACTCTGCTCTCTGTAAAGGTCCTTCTACACCCCAGTCTCCAACTTCTACTTTCTGTATTAGTCCTTCTGCAACCCAGTCTTTAAACTCTGCTCTCTGTAACAGTTCTTCTGCACACCAATCTTAAAACTCTGCTCCCTGTAACAGTCCTTCTGTACCCCAATTGCCAACCTCTTCTTTCTGTAATAGTGCTTCTGCTTCTCAGACTACAAATTATGCTCTCTGTAACAGTCCTTCTGCACCTCAGTGTGGAACCTCTGCTCTCTGTAACAATTCTTCTGTACTGCAGTCTCCGAACTAAGCTATCTGTAACAGTCCTTCTGCACCCCAGTCTCAGAACTCTGCTCTCTGTAAAAGGCCTTCTGCACCCCAGTCTCCATACTCTGCTCTCTGTAACAGTCCTTCTGCACACCAGGATCGAACATCTGCTCTCTGCAACAGTCCTTATGCACCTCAGTCTGAAGACGCTGCTCTCTGCAAAAATCCTTCTGAATCCCAGTCTTTAACCTCTGCTCTTCTAACACACCTTATGCACCTCTGTCTGCAAAATGCTCTCTGTATGATCCTTCTGCAACCCAGTCTAGAAACTGTGCTATCTGTAACAGTACTTCTGCTACCCAGTCTCCAACCTCTGCTCTCTGCAACAGTTCTTCTGAACACCAGTCTCCAACCTCTACTCTCTATAAGATCCTTATACACTACAGTCTCCAACCTCTTCTCTCTGTAACAGTCCTTGTGCACCCCAGTCTCCAACCTCTGCTCTATGCAACAGTCCTTCTGCACCCAGTTCAACAATCTCTACCCTGTGTAAGATCCTTCTGCACCGCAGTCTCCAAACTCTGCTCTCTGTAACAGTCCTTCTGCACCCCAGTATTTAACCTTTTCTCTCTGCAACAGTCCTCTTGCAACTCAATCTCCAACATCTACTCTCTGTAAAATTCTTCTGCACCGCAGTCTCCAAAATCTGTTCTCTGCAACAGTCCTTCTTCACTCCGGTCTCAAACCTGTGCTCTTTGTAACAGTCCTTCTGTACTGCAGTCTCCAAACTCTGCTCTCTGTAATGATCCTTGTACACCTCAGTCTGCAACCTCTGCTCTCTGCAACAGTCCTTCTGCACCCCAATCTCAACCCTCTGCTCTCTGCAACATTTCTTCTACACACAGGTCTCCAAATTGTGCTCTCTGTAACTGTCATTCTGCACCCCAGTCTAAAACCTCTGCTCTCTTTAACGATCCTTCTGTACCAGAGTCTCCGAACTCTGCTCTCTGCAGGGATCCTTCTGCACCTCAGTCTCCAACCTGTTGTCTCCGTAACTGTCTTTCTGACCCCAGTCTCCAACCTCTGCTCTCTGTAAAGATCCTTTTGCACCTCATTCTCCAACCTCTGCTCTCTGGAACAATCCTTCTACACCTCAGTCTCCAACATATGCTCTCTGTAACAGGCCTTCTGCACCCCAGTCTCCAGACTCTGCTCTCTGTAACAGTTCTTCTGCACCCCAGTCTCAAATTTCTGCTCTCTGTAAAAGTCCTTCTGCACCCGAATCTCCAAACTCTGCTCTCTGTAACAATCCTTCTGCACCCAAGTCTCCAAGCTCAGCTCTCTGTACAGTTCTTCTGCACCACAATCTTCAAAATCTGCTCTCTGTAACACTTCTTCTGCACCCCAGTCTCCATCCTCTCCTCTCTGCAACAGTCCCTCTTCACCTCAATCTCCAATCTCTGCTCTCTGTAACAATCCTTCTGCACCACTGTCTCCAACGTCTGCTCTCTATAAAAGTCCTTCTGCACCCCAGTCTTCGACATCTGCTCTCTGCAACGGTCCTTCTGCACCCAAGACTCCAAACTCTGCTCTCTGTAACAGTCCTTCTGTACCGCAGTCTCCAACCTCTTCTCTCTATAACGGTCCTTCTTCACACCAATTGCCAACTTCTGCTTTCTAAAAAAGTCCTTCTGCACCTCAGTCTCCAACCTCTGCTCTCTGTAACAGTCATTCTTAGCCTCAGTGTGAAACCCCTGCTCTCTGCAACAATCCTTCTAAACACCATTCTCCAAACTGTGGTATCTATAAAAATGCTTCTGCACCCCATTCTCCAACATCTGCTTTCTGTAACAGGTCTTCTTCAACCCAGTCTCCAAACATTGCTCTCTGTAACAGTCATTCTGCACCTCAGTCTCCAACCTCATCACTCTGCAACGGCCCTTCTGCACCCCAGTATCCAACCTCTGTTCTCTGCAGCTGTCCTTCTGCACCCCAGGCTACAAACTCTGTTCTCTGTAACACTCCTTCTGTACCCCAGTCTCCATACTCTCCTCTCTGCAACAGTCCTTCTGCACCTCAATCTCCAATCTCTGCTCTCTATAACAATCCTTCTGCAACTCTGTCTCCAATGTCTGCTCTCTATAACAGTCCTTCTGGACCCCAGTCTTCGACATCTTCTCTCTGCAACTGTCCTTCTGCACCCAAGACTCCAAACTCTGCTCTCTGTAACAGTCTTTCTGTACCGCAGTCTCCAACCTCTTCTCTCTATAACGGTCCTTTTTCACACCAATTGCCAACCTCTGCTTTCTGAAAAAGTTCTTCTGCACCTCAGTCTCCAACCTCTGCTCTCTGTAACAGTCCTTGTTAGCCTCAGTGTGAAACGTTTGCTCTCTGCAAAAATCCTTCTAAACCCCAGTCTCCAAACTGTGGTATATATAAAAATGCTTCTGCACCCCATTCTCCAACATCTGCTCTCTGAAACAGGTCTTCTTCAACCCAATCTCCAAACTTTGCTCTCTGTAACAGTTATTCTGCACCTCAGTCTCCACCTCATCTCTCTGCAACGACCCTTCTGCACCCCAGTATCAAACCTCTGTTCTCTGCAGCTGTCCTTCTGCACCCGAGGCTAAAAACTCTGTTCTCTGTAACAGTCTTTCTGCACCCCAGTCTCTACACTCTACTTTCCGTATCAGTTATTCTGCACCCCAGTCTAAAACCTCTGCTCTCTGTATCAGTCCTTCTGCACCCCAGTGGCCAACCTCTGCTCTCTGCAAAAGTCTTTCTATATGCCAGTCTCCAACATCTGCTCTCTGCAACGATCCTTCTAAATCACAGTCTCCAACGTCTGCTCTCTGCAACAGTCCTTCTACACCACAGTCTCCCACCTCTTCTCTCTGCTAAAGTCCTTTTGAACCCCAGTCTCAAACCTCTGCTCTCTGCAACATTTCTTCTGCACCCCAGTCTCCAACCTGTGCTCTTTCTAACTATCCTACTGCACCCAGGTCTCCAAACTCTGCTCTAGGCAGCGATCCTTCTGCACCTCAGTCTCCAACCTCTGCTCAAGGCAAAGATTTTTCTGCATCCCAGTCTCCAACCTCTGCTCTCTGTAACAGTCCTTCTGCACATCAGTGTCCAACCTCTGCTCTCTATAGCGATCCTTCTGCACCTCATCTCCAAACTCTGCTCTCTGTAACAGGCCTTCTGCACCACAGTCTCCAACCTCTTATCTCTGTAACAGTTCTTCTTATCCCCAATCTCCAAACTCTGCTCTCTGTAACACTCCTTCTGAACCCCAGTCTCCATCCTCTGCTCTCTGTAAGAATTTTTTGACACCCCTGTCTCCAACCTCTCCTCTGTGTAAAAGTTCTTCTGCACCTCAGTCTCCAACCTCTGCAATCTGTAACGGTCTTTCTGCACCCCAGTCTCCAAATTCTACTCTCTGAAACGATCCTTCTGCACCCCAGTCTCCAAACTTAGCTCTCTGTAAGAATCCTTCTGCACCCCAGTCTCCAACATCTGCTCGCTGCAACGGTCCTTCTGCACCCCAGTCTCGAAACTCTGCTCTCTGTAAGAATCCTTCTGCACCCCAGTCTCCACCCTTTGTTCTCTGCAACAGTCCTTCTGCATCACGGTCTCCAAACTTTGCTCTCTGTAAAAGTCCTTCTCTTCTGGAGTCTCCAAACTCTTCTCTCTATAACGGTCCTTCTTAACCCCAGTCTCCAACCTCTGCTTTGTGTATCAGTTCTTCGGCACCCCAGTCTCCAACCTCTGCTCTATGTATCAGTCCTTTTGCACCTCAGTCTCCAACCTCTGTTCTCTTCCGCAGTGCTTTTACACCCCAGGAACCAAACTCTGTTCTGTGTAATGATCCTTCTGCACCTTAGTTTCCAACCTCTTCTCTCTGCAACGATACTTCTGCACCCCAGTCTCGAACCTCTACTCTCTGCATCAGTCCTTATACACCCAAGTCTCCAAACTCTGCTCTCTGCAACATTTATTCTGCACCCCACTCTCCAACCTGTGCTCTCTGTAACTGTCCTTCTGCAACTCAGTCTCCATCCTCTGCTCTCTCTAACAGTCGTTCTGCACCCCAGTCTCCAACATCTGCTCTCTGAAACAATTCTTCTTCTACCCAGTCTCCAACATCTGCTCTCTGTAATAGTCCTTTTGTATCACAGTCTCCAACCTCTTCTCTTTGTAACGGTTCATCTGCACCCCAAATACCAACCTCTGCTTTCTATAACAGTCTTTCTGGACCTCAGACTCCAAACTCTCCTCTCTGTAACAGTCCTTCTAAGAATCAGTCTGAAAGCTCTGCTCTCTGCATCAATCCTTCTACACCCCAGTCTCCAAACTGTGCTATCTATAACAATCCTTTTGCACCCAAGTCTCCAACCTCTGTTCTGTGTAACAGGTCTTCTGCAACCCAGTGTCCAAACTCTGCTCTCTGTAACAGGCCTTCTGCCCCTCAGTCTCCAAACTCATCTCTCTGCAACGGCCCTTCTGCACCCCTGTCTCCAACTTCTGTTCTCCACAACAGTCCTTCTGCACCCCAGGCTACAAAATCTGTTATCTGTAAAAGTCCTTCTATACCCTAGACTACAAACTCTACTTTCGGTATCAGTTATTCTGCACCCCAGTTTAAAACCTCTGCTCTCCATAACAGTCCTACTGCACCTCAGTCTCCAACATCTGCTCTAAACAACAGTCTTTCTGCACCCTAGTCTCCAACCTCTTCTCTCTGCAACAGTCCTTCTACACCCCAGTCTCAAACCACTGCTCTCTGCAACGATCCTTCTGCACCCCAGTCTCCAAACTCTGCTCTCACTAACAGTTTTTCTGCACCCCAATCTCCAAACTCTGCTCTCAGTAACACTCCTTCTGCACCCCAGTCTCCACCCTGTGATCTCTGTAACAATCATTCTGCACCTCTGTCTCCGACCTCTGCTCTCTACAACAGTCCTTCTGCTCCTAAGTCTCCAACCTCTACTCTCTTTGAAAGTCATTCTGCACCTCAGTCTCCAAAATCTGCTCTCTGTAAGATCCTTCTGCAACCCATTCTTAAAACTCTGCTCTCTAACAGTCCTTCTGCACCCCAGTGTCCAACATCTGCTCTCTGCAACGATCCTTATTCTCCCCAGGTTCCAACTTCTGCTCTCTGCAATGGTCCTTCTGCACCCCAGTTTCCGACCGCTGCTCTTTGTAACAGTCCTTCTGCACCTAAGTCTCCAAACTCTGCCCTCTGCAACAGTCCTTCTACTCCCCAGTCTCCAACCTCTGCTCTCGGTAACAATTTTTCTGCACCCCAATCTCCAAACTCTGCTCTCTGTTACACTTCTTCTGCACCCCAGTCTCCACCCTCTGATCTCTGTAACAATCCTTCTGGACCTAAGTATCCAACCTCTGCTCTCTACAAGAGTCCTTCTGTTCCTAAGTCTCCAACCTCTACTTTCTATAAAAGTCCTTCTGCACCTCAGTCTCAAAAATCTGCTCTCTGTAAGATCCTGTTGCAACCCATTCTTAAAACTCTGCTCTCTGTAACAGTCTTTCTGCACCCCAGTCTCCAAACTCTGCTCTCTGTAAAAGTCCTTCTGCACCCTAGTTTCCGACCGCTGCTCTTTGTAACAGTCCTTCTGCACCTAAGTCTCCAAACTCTGCTCTCTGCAACAGTCCTTCTACTCCCCGGTCTCTAACCTCTGCTCTCGGTAACAGTTTTTCTGCACCCCAATCTCCAAACTCTGCTCTCTGTTACACTCCTTCTGCACCCCAGTCTCCACCCTCTGATCTCTGTAACAATCCTTCTGGACCTAAGTCTCTAACCTCTGCTCTCTACAAGAGTCCTTCTGTTCCTAAGTCTCCAACCTCTACTCTCTATAAAAGTCCTTCTGCACCTCAGTCTCTAAAATCTGCTCTCTGTAAAATCCTGTTGCAACCCATTCTTAAAACTCTGCTCTCTGTAACAGTCTTTCTGCACCCCAGTCTCCAAACTCTGCTCTTTGTAAAAGGCCTTCTGCACCCCAGTCTTCAACCTCTTCTCTCTGTAACAGGCCTTCTGCACCCCAGTCTCCAAACTGTGCTCACTTCAACGATCTTTCAGCACACCAGGATCCAATATCTGCTCTGTGCAACAGTCCTTCTTCACCTCAGTCTAAAAAATCTGCTCTCTGCACCAATCGTTCTGCACCCAAGTTTCCAAACTTTGCTCTCTGTAACAAAACTTCTGAACCTCAGACTCCAAAATGCTCTCTATAAGACCCTTCTGCAACCAAGTCTCGAAACTGTGCTATAAGTAACAGTGCTTCTGCACCCCAGGCTCAAAACTCTGCTCTCTGTAACAGACCTTCTGCACCCCACTCTTCAAACTCTGCACTCTGTAACAGGCTTTCTGCACCCAATTCTCCAACCTCTGCTCTCTGTAAAAATCCTTCTGCACCTCAGTCTCCAAACTCTTATCTCTGTAACCGTCTTTCTGCACCCCAGTCTCCAACGTCAGCTTTCTGCATCAGTTCTTCTTCACCCCAGTCTCCAACCTCGGCTCTCAGTAACAGTCCTTCTGCACCCCAGTCTCAAACTTCTGCTCTCTGCAACATTTCTTCTGCACCCCAGTCTCCATCTGTGCTCTCTGTAACTGTCCTTCTGCACCCCAGTCTCCAAGCTCTGCTCCCTGTAACGATCTTTCTGCATCACACTCTGAAACCTCTGCTCTCTGCAACAATCCTTCTGTCCCTCAGTCTCCAGCCTCTGCTCTCTGCAATGATCCTTCTGCACTCCAGTCTCCAACCTCGGTTTTCTGTAGGAGTCCTTCTGCATTTCAGTCACAAAACTCTGCTCTCTATAACAATCCTTCTGCAGCTCAGTCTTTAAACTCTGCTCTCTGTAACAGTCCTTCTGCACTTCAGTATCTAACCTCTGCTCTCTGTATAAGTCCTTCTGCACCTCAGTCTCCAAACTTCGCACTCTGTAATAGTCCTTCTGCACCCCAGTATCGAACCTCTGCTCTCTGTAACAATCTTTCTGCACCCCAGTCTCCAAACTCTGCTCTCTGTAACAGGTTTTCTGAACCCCAGTCTCCAAGCTCTTCTCTCTATAAAGGTCCTTCTGCACGCCAATTGCCAACCTCTGCTTTCTGTAACAGTCCTTCTGCACCTAAGATTTCAACCTCTGCTCTCTGTAACAGTCTTTCTAAGCCTCAGTCTGTAACCTCTGCTCACTTAAACGATAATTCTGCACATCAGTCTCCAAATTGTGCTATCTGTAACAATCCTTCTGCACCCCAGTCTCAAACCTCTGGTCTCTGTACAAGGTCTTCTGCACCCCAGTCTCCAAATTCTTCTCTCTCTAACAGGTTTTCTGCACCCCAGTCTCCAAACTTTTCTCTCTGCAACGATCCTTCTGCACCTCAGTCTCCAAACTCTGCTCTCTGTAACAGACCTTTTGAACCCCAGTATCCAAACTCTGCTCTCTGTAAAAAACCTTCTTCACCTCCGTCTCCAAACTTTGCTCTTTGTAATGATCCTTCTGCACCCCAGTATTCAACCTCTGCTCTCTGTAACAATCCTTCTGCACCCCAGTCTCCAACATCTGCTCTGTGTAACAGGCCTTCTGCACCCAAGTCATCAACCTCTGCTCTCTGTAACATGCCTTCTGCACCGCAGTCTCCAACCTGTGCTCTCTGCAACGATCCTTCAGCACCCCAGTATCCAATATCTCCTCTCTGAAACAGTCCTTCTCCAACTCAGACTCCAACCTCTGCTCTCTGTAACAGTTCTTCTAAGCCTCAGTCTAAAACCTCTGATCTCTACAATGATCCTTCTGCACCCCAGTCTCTAAACTGTGCTATCTGTAATAATCCTTCTGCACACATGTCTTCAACCTCTTCTCTCTAGCAGGTCTTCTGCACCCCAGTCTCCAAACTCTGCTCTTTGTAACAGACCTAATGCACCCCAGTCTCCAACCTCTTCTCTCTGCAATGATCCTTCTGCACCTCAGTCTCCAACCTCTTTACTCTGCAACAGTCCTTCTGCACCCCATTCTCTGACCTCTGCTCTTTGTAAGATCCTTCTTCACCCCGGATTCCAAACGTTGCTCTCCATAACAGTCCTTCTGCACCTCAGTCTCCAACCTCTGCTCTCTGCAATGGTCCTACTGAACCCCAGAATCCAACCTCTATTCTCTGCAACAGTCCTTCTGCACCCCAGGTTCAAAACACTTATTTCCATATCAGTTATTGTGCACCCTAGTCTCCACACTCTGCTCTCTGTAACAGTCTTTCTGCACCCCAGTTTCCAACCTCTGCTCTCCGAAAAAGTCCTTCTGCACCTCAGTCTCCACCTTCTGCTCTCTGCAACATTCCTTCTGCACCCCAGTATCATAGCTCTGCTTTCTAACAATCCTTCTGCACCTCAGTTTCCAAACTCTGTTCTTTGCAACTGTCCTTCTTCACCCCATTTTCCAACCTCTGTTCTCTGCATCAGTCCTTCTGCTCCACAGTCTCCAACATCTGCTCTCAGTTAAAGTCCTTCTGTACCGCTGTCTCCAAACTTTTTTCTCTGTAACGGTACTTCTGCCCCCCAGTCTCCAACGTCTGCTTTCTTTATCAGTTCTTCTGCATCCCAGTTTCCAACCTCTGCTCTCTGCAGAAGTCCTTCTGTACCGCAATTTCCACCTTCTGCTCTCTGCAACATTTCTTCTGAACACCAGTCTCTATCTGTGCTCTCTGTAACTGTCCTTTTGCACCCAAGTCTTCATCCTCTGCTCTCTGTAAAGATAGTTCTGCACCACAGTCTCAAACCTCTGCTCTCTGCAAGGATCATTCTGCACCTCAGCCTCCAAACTCTGCTCTCTGCTATGATCCTTCTGCACCCCAGTCTCCAACTTCTGGTCTCTATAACAGGCCTGCTGCACCCCCGTCTCCATCTTCTTATCTCTGCAATGACCCTCTGCACCTCAGTCTCCAACCTCTGCGCGCTGCAATATTTCTTCTGAACCCCAGTATCCAAACACTTTTCTTTGCAATAGTCCTTCTGCACCTTAGCCTCCAAACTCTACTCTCCGTAACAGTCCTTCTGTACCACAGTCTCAGAATTCTGCTCTCAGTAAGGGACCTTCTGCACCCCAGTCTCCAGCCTCTGCTCTCTCTAACAGTCCTTCTGCACCTCAGTCTCCAACCTCTGCTCTCTGCAACAGTCCTTCTACACCCAAGTCTCCAACATCTACTCTCTGCAATGATCTTTCTGCACCCCAGCCTCCAATGTCTGCTCTCTGCAAGAGTCCTTCTGCACCCCAGTCTCCAACATCTGGTCTCTATCAGAGCCTTTTGCACCCCAGTTTTCGAACTGTACTCTCTGTGACATTCCTTCTGCACTCCAGTCTCCAGGCTCTACTCTCTGTAAAAGTTATTCTGTACGACAGTCTCCAAACTCTGCTCTCTGCAACATTTATTCTTCACCCCAGTCTCCAACCTGTGCTATCCCTAACTGTCCTTCTGAACCCCAGTCTCCAACCTTTGCTCTTAGTAACAATCCTTCTGAATCTCAGTCTCATACCTCTGCTCTCTGTAACAGTTCTTCTGCACCCCAGTCTCCAAACTCTGCTCTCTGTAACAGTTCTTCTGCACCTCAGTCTCCAAAATCAGCTCTCTGTAACGATCCTTCAGCAGATCAGTCTCCAAACTCTGCTCTCTGTAACAGGCCTTCTCCACCCCAGTCTCCAACCTTTACTCTCTGGGTCAACCTTCTGCAACCCAGTATCCTAATTCTGCACTGTGTAACAATCCTTCTGCACCTCATTCTCCCACCTCTCCTCTCTGCAACGGTCCTTCTGCACCCCAGTTTCCGAACTCTACTCTCTGCAACAGTTCTTCTACACCCCAATGTTCAACCTCTACTCTCTGAAATAGTCCTACTGCACCCCAGTCTCCAACATTTGATCTCTGAAACAGTTCTTCTCCACCCCAGTCTCCAACCTCTGCTCTCTGTAACAGTCCTTCTGCACTGCAGTTTCCAAACACTTCTCTCTGTAACGGTCTTTCTGCACCCTAGTCTCAAACCTCTTCTTTCTGTATCAGTCCTTCTGCACCTCAGTCTCCAAATTCTGCTCTCTGCAACAGTCCTTCTGCACTTCAATCTCCAACCTCTACTCTCTGCAAGAGTCCTTCTACACCTAAGTCTTCAACCTCTTCTCTCTGAAAACAGTCCTTCTGCACCTCAGTCTCCAAACCCCTGCTCTTGGCAATGGTCTTTCTGCACCTCAGTCTACTACATCTACTCTCTGTAACAGTTCTTCTGCACCTCAGTCTCCAACTCTTCTCTGTGTAAGATCCTTCTGAAAACCAGTCTCCAAACTCTGCTTTCCGTAACAGTCCTTCTGCACCCAGTCTCCCAACTCTGATCTTTGTAACAGGCCGTTTGAACCCAAGTCTCCAACTCTTCTCTCTGTAACATTTCTTCGGCACCCCAGTCTCCACACACTTCTCTCTGCAACGATCCTTTTGCACTCAAGGCTCCAAACTCTGCACCCCAGTGTCCAAACTTTTCTCTCTGTAACATTCATTCTGCACCCCAGTCTCCAAACTCTGTTCTCTGAAATGGTCCCTCTGCACAGAAGTCTCCAAACTCTGTTCTCCACAACAGTTCTTCTGTAGCACAGTCTTTAACATTTATTCTCTTTAAGGGTCCTTCTTCACTCCAATTCTCAACCTCTGCTTTCTGAATCAGTTCTTCTGCAACACAGTCTCCAAACTCTGCTCTCTGTAAAAGTCCTTCTGCACCTCACTGTGAAACCTCTGCTCTCTGCAACAGTCCTTGTGCTCCCCAGTCTTCATCCTTGCTCTCTGCAACAGTCCTTCTGCACCCCAGTCTCCAAACTCTGATCTGTGTAACAGGTCGTTTGCACTCAAATCTCCAACCTCTTCTCTCTGTAACAGTTCTTCTGCACCCCAGTCTCCAAAATCTGCTCTCTACCACAGTCCTTCTCGACCCCAGACTCCAACCACTGCTCTCTTTAACAGTCCTTCTGTACTGGAGTCTCCAAACTCTGTTAACTGTAAGGATCCTTCTGCTCCCAATTCTCCAAACTCTGCTTTCTGTATCAGTTTTTCTTAACCCCAGTCTCCAACCTCTGCTCTCTGTAACTTTTACCGAAACAGTCTTTCTGCGTCCCAATCTCCAACTTCTGCTCTCTTCAACAGTCTTTCTGCACCTCAGTATCTAACCTCTGCTCTCTGTAAGATCCTTCTAAAACCCTGTCTCCAATCTCTGCTTTCTGCAATGGTCCTTCTGCACCCGAGTCTCCAACCTCTGTTCTCTACAACAGTCCTTATGCACCTCACTCTTCAACCTTTGCTCTCTGCAACAGTCTTTCTGCACCCTGGTCTCTAACCTCTGCTCTCTGTAACAGACTTTCTGCACCTCAGACTCAAACCTCTGCTCTCTGCAACAGTCCTTCTGCGTCCCAATCTCCAAACTCTGCTCTCTGCAACAGTCCTTTTGAACCTCAGTGTCCGAATTCTTCTCTATGTAAGATCCTTTGAAAACCCAGTCTCCAACCTCTGCTTTCTGCAATGGTCTTTCTGCACCCCAGTCTCCAACCTCTGTTCTCTACAACACTTATTCTGTACCCCAGTCTCCAACCTCTGCTCTCTGTAATAGTCCTTCTGTACCGCAGTCTCCAACCTCTGTTCACTGTAAGGTTTCTTCTGCACCCCAGTCTCCAAACTCTGCTTTCTGTATCAGTAATTCTGCACCACATTCTCCAAACTCTGCTCTCTGTAACAGTCCTTCTGCACCTCAGTCTGCAAACTCTGCTTTCTGCAATAGGTCTTCTGCACCCCAATCTCCAAACTCTGCTCTCTGCAAAAGTCCTTCTGCACCCCAGTCTCCAACATCTGCTCTCTTCTAAAGTCCTTCTCCACCCCAGTCTTCAACCTCAGCTCTCTGCAACAATCCTTCTGAACCCAGGACACCAACGTCTGCTTTCTGTATAAGTCCTTCTGCACCCCAGTCTCCAACCTGTGCTCTCTGTACCAGTCCTTCTGCACCTCAGTCTCCAACCTCTAATTTCTGCAGCAGTCCTTCTCTACCCCAGTCTCCAACCTCTTCTCTAGCCAACAGTCCTTCTGGACGCCAATATCCAACCTCTACTCTATGCAACAGTCCTTCTACACCCCAGTCTCCAACCTCTGCTCTCTGTAACGTGCCTTCTGCACCGCAGGTAAAACCTCTGTTCTCTGTAACAGTCTTTCTGCACCTCAGTCTGAAAACTCTGCTCACTGCACCGAACCTTCTATACCTCAGTCTTCAACCTCTGCTCTCTGTAACAGTCCTTCTGTACCTTAGTCTACAACCTTGGCTCTCTGTAAGATCATTTTGCAACCCAGTCTTTAAACTCTGCTCTCTGTAACTGACCTTCTGCACCCCAGTCTCCAAGCACTGCTCTCTGTAACAGGTCTTCTGCACCCCAATCTCTAACCTCTGCTGTCAGTAACAGGAGTTTTGATCCCAGTCTCCAAAGTCTTCTTTCTTCAACGATTCTTCTGCACCCCAGGCTCCAACTTCTGCTCTCCGCAAATGTCCTTCTGCAACCCAGTCTTTAAACTTTGCTGTCTGTCACATTCTTCGGCACACCTGTCTCAAACCTCTGCTCTCTGTAACAGTCCTTCTGTAAAGCAGTCTCCAACCTCTGGTCTCTGTCAGGGTCCTTCTGCACCTCAGTCTCCATCCTCTGCTCTTTGCATCACTCAAACTGCACCCCAGACTCCAAACTTTGCTCTCTTCAACAGTTTTTCTGCACCTCCATCTCCAACCTGTGCTCTCTGTAAAAGTCCTACTGCACCTCAGTCTTCAACCTGTGCTCTTTGTAAAAGTCCTTCTTCAGCATAATCTCCAAACTCTGCTCTCTTTAACGATCCTTCTGTGCCCCAGTCTCTAACCTCTTCTCTCTGCAACGATCTTTCTGCAACCCTGTCTCCAACCTTTGCTCTCTGTAACTTTCCTTCTACACCCCAGTCTTCAACTTCTGCTCTCTGCAACAGTCCTTCTACACCCCAGTCTCCATACTCTGCTCGCCCCAATGAACCTTCTGCACGTCAGTCTCCAATCTCTGTTCTCTGCAACAGTTATTCTGCACCCCAGTCTCCAACCTCTGCTCTCTGTAACAGTGCTTCTGTACCGCAGTTTCCAACCTTTGTTCTTTGTAAGGGTCCTTATGCACCCCAGTATCCAACCTCTGCTTTCTGTATCCGTCGTTGTCCACCACAGTCTCCAAACTCTGCCCGCTGTAACAGTCCTTTTGCAACTCAGTCTACAAGCTATGCTCTCTGCAACAGTACTTCTACACTCCAGTCTCCATCTAAGCTCTCTCCAACAGTCCTTTTTCACCACAGACTCCAACATTTGCTCTCTAAAACAGTTCTTTTTCACTCCAGTCTCCAACCTCTGCTCTCTGTAAAAGTCCTTCTGTACTGCAATCTCAAACGTTTGCTATCTGTAAGGGTCCTTCTGCACCCCAGTCTCCAACGTCTGCTTTCTGTATCAGTTCTTCTGCAACCCATTCTCCAACCTCTGCTCTCAGTAACAGTCCTTCTGAACCTCATTCTTCAAAGTCTACTCTCTGTATCAATCCTTCTGCACCTCAGTCTCCATTTCTGCTATCTGCAACAGTCCTTCTGCACCTCAGTCTCCAAACTCTTCTCTCTGTAACAGTGCTTCTGCTTCTCAGTCTCCAACAACTGCTCTCTGTAAGATCCTACTGCAACCCAGTCTGTAAACTCTGACCTCTGTAACAGTCCTACTGCACCCATTCTCCAACCTCTGTTCTCTGTAAAAGTCCTCATGTAGTGCAGTCCCAAAATATGCTCTCTGTAACGGTCATTCTACACCCCAGTATCCAACCTCTGCTCTCTGTAACAGTCTTTCTTCATCTCAGTCTCCAAACTCTGCTCTCTGCCACAGTCCTCCTGCACCAAATTCTCAAACTGCTACTCCGTGGAACACTCCTTCTGCACCTCAGTCTCTAACCTCTGCTCTCTGTAACAGTCCTTCTGTACAGCAGTCTCAAAACTCTGCTCTCTGTAACGGTCCTTCTGCACCCCAGTCTCCAACGACTGCTTTCTGTATCAGTTTTTCTGCACCTCAGTCTTCAACCTCTGCTCTCTGTAAACAGTCCTTCTAAACCTCAGTCTCCAACCTCTGCTCTCTGTAACAGTCCTTCTGCACCTCAGTCTGAATCCTCTGCTCTCCAAGATCTTTATGCAGCTCAGTCTACAAACCTTGCTCTCTGTAACGGTCCTTCTGTACCCAAATTTCCAACCTCTGCTTTCTGTAAAAGTTTTTCTGAACGTTAGTGTCCTAACTCTGCTCTCTGTAACAGTCCTTCTACACCTCAGCCTCCCACCTCTGCTCTCTGTAACAGTGTTTCTGAACCTCAGTCTGATACCTCTGCTCTCCAAGATCCTTCTGCACCCCAGTCTCCAACCACTGCTCTCTGTAACAGTCCAACTGAATCTCAGTCTCCAACCTCTGCTCAATGTAAGATTCTTCAGGAACCGAGTCTCCAAACTCTGCCTCTCCCTAACAGTCCTTCCGCAGCACAGTCTCAAACCTCTTCTCTATATAACAGTCCTTCTGCACCTCAGTCTCCAAACTCTGCTCTCTGCAACAGTCCTTCTGCACCCCAGTCTCCAACCTCTGCTCTCTGCAACAGTCCGTCTGCACCCTTGTTACCAACATCTGATCTCTTCAACAGTACTTCTGCACCCCAGTCTCTTAACTCTGCTCTCTGTGAGAATCCAACTGCACATCAATCTCCAACCTCTGCTCTCTGTAAGATCCTTCTGCACCCCAGTTTCCAAACTCTGGTCTCTGTAAAATTACTTCTGAACCCTAGTCTCTAACCTCTGCTTTCTGCAATAGCCCAGCTGAACCCCAGTCTCCAAACTCTGTCCTCTGCAACAGTCCTTCTTCTCTCCAATATCCAAACTCTGGTCTCTGGAACAGTCCTTCTGTACCGAAGTCTCATAACTCTGCTCTCCGTAAAGGTCCTTTTGCACCCCAGTCTCCAACCTCTGCTTTCTTTATCAGTCCTTCTTCACAACAGTCTCCAACCTCTGCTCTCTGTAACAGTCCTTCTGCACCTCAGTCTCCAACCTCTGCTCTTTGCAAAACTCTTTCTTCACCCCATTTTCAAACCTCTGCTCTTTGAAACAGTCCTTCTGAACAACAGTCTCCAACATCTACTCTCTGCAACAGTCTTTCTATAACCTATTCTCCAAACTCTGCTCTCTGCAACAGTTCTTCTGCACCTCAATCTCCAACCTCTGCTCTCTCCTTCTGAAACCCAGACTCAAAACTCTGCTCTCTGTAACAGTCCTTCTGCAAAACAGTCTCAAAACTCTTCTCTCTGTAACAGGCCTTCTGAAAGCCAGATTCCACCTCTGCTATCTGTAGCAGTCCTTCGGCACCCCAGTCTACAACATCTGCTCTCTGCAACAGTCCTTCTGCATCTTAGTCTGAACAATCTGCTCTCTGCAACAATCCTTTGCACCTCAATCTCCAAACTCTGCTCTTTGTAAGATCCTTCTGCAACACAGTCTTTAAAATCTGCTCCCTGTAACACTCCTTCTGCACCTCAGTTTTCAACCTCTGCTCTCTGTAACAGTCCTTCTACATCTCAGTCTGAAACCTCTGCTCTCTGCACGATCCTTCTGACCCCAGTCTTCAACCACTGCTCTCTGTAACAGTCCTTCTGCAACTCAGTCTCCAAACTCTGCTCTCTAGAAGATCCTTCTGACACCCTTTCTCCTAACTCTGTTCTCAATAACAGTCCTTCTGCACCCCATTCTTCAAACTCTGCTCTCTTTAACAGGCCTTCTGCATCCCAGTCTCAAAACTCTTGTCTCTGCAACGATCATTCTACACCCCCGTCTCCAACCTCTGCTCTCTGCAACAGTCCTTCTGCACCCTAGTCTCCAACATCTACTCTGTGTAAGATCCTTCTGCACCCCAGTTTCCAACCTCTACTCTATGTAACAGTAATTCTGAACACCAGTTCAAAAATCTGCTCTTTGTAACATTCCTTCTGCACACCAGTCTCCAACCTCTGTTTTCTGAAACAGTCCTTCTGCACCGCAGTCTGCAAACTCTGCTCTCTGTAACAGTCCTGCTGTACCGCAGTCTCCAATCTCTGCTCTATGTATCAGTCCTTCTTCACCCCAGTCACCAACCTTTGCTCTCTATAACAGTCTTTCTGCACCTCATCTCCAACCTCTGCTCTCTGCAAAGCTCCTTCTGCACCCCAGTCTCCAACCTCTTCTCTCTCTAAGATAATTCTTCACCCCAGTCTCCAAAATCTGCTCTCTGTAACAATCATTCTGCACCACAGTCTCCATACTCTGCTCACTTTAACAGTCCATCTGCACCTTAGTCTGAAACCTCTGCTCTCTGCAATAGTCCTACTGCACCCCAGTTTCCAACCTCTGCTCTCTGCAATAGTAATTCTGCACCCCAGTCTCAAACATCTGCTCTCTACAACAGTCCTTCTTCACCCCAGTCTCCAACCTCTTCTCTCTGCAACAGTCCTTCTGCAACCCAGTCTCCAAACACTGCACTCTGCAACATTCCTTCTCCACACCAGTCTCCAACCTCTGCTCTCTGTAACAGTCCTTCTGCACATCAGTCTCAAAACTCTGCTCTTTGTAAGGGTCCTTCTGCACCCCATTCTCCAACCTCCGCTTTCTGTATCAGTCCTTCTGCACCACAGTCTCCAAACTCTGCTCTCTGTATCAGTGCTTCTGCACCTCACTCTGCCACCTATGCTCTCTGCAAGAGACCTGCTGCACCCAAGTCTTAAACCTCTGCTCGCTGCAACAGTCCTTCTGCACCCCAGTCTCCAAAATCTGCTCTATGCAACAGTCGTTTACCACGCCAGTCTCCAACCATTTATCTCGGTAACTGTCTTTCTGTACTGCAGTCTCCAACCTGTGCTCTCTGTAACGGTTCTTGTGCACTTCAGTCTCCAAAATCTGCTTTCTGTATCAGTTTTTCTGCACCCCGTCTCTAAACTCTGCTCTCAGTAACAGTCTTTCTGAACCTCAGACTTTAACCTCTGCTCTCTGCAACAGTCCTACTGCGCCTCAATCACCAACCTCTGCTCTCTGCAACAGTGCTTCTGCACCTCAGTGTCCGAACTCTGCTCTCTGTATAATCCTTCTGAAACCCAGTCTCCAACCTCTGCTATTTGCAATGGTCCTTATGCACCCCAGTCTCCAAATTCTTTTCTCTACAACAATTTTTCTGCACCCCAATCTCAAACTTCTGCTCTCTGTAACAGTCCTTCTGTACCACAGTCTCCCATCTCTGTTCTCTGTAAGAGTCCTTCTGCACCCCAGTCTTCAACCGTGGTTTCAGTATCAGTACATCAGGACCATATTATCCAAACTCTCCTCTCTGTTACAGTCGTTCCCCACCTCAGTCTCCAACCTATGCTCTCTGAAACAGTCCTTCTTCACCGCAGTCATCAAGCTCTGCTTTCTGTAACAGTCCTTCATCACCCCAGTCTCCAAATTCTGCTCTCTGTAACACTCCTTATGCACCTCAGACTCCAACCTCTATTCTCTGCTGCAGTCTTTCTCCACCTTAGTCTAAAACCTCTGCTCTCTGTAACCGGGCTTCTGCACCTCAGTCTCCAACCTCTGCTTTCTGTAGCAGTCCTTCTGCACCTCAGTCTGAAAACTCTGCTCTCAGCAACGATTCTTCTGCACCTCAGTCTCCAAGCACTGCTCTCTGTAACAGGCCTTCTGCACCCCAGTCTCCAACCTCTGCTCTCTGCAACAGTCCTTCTGCATCCCAGTCTCTAACCTATTCTGTCTGTAAGATCTTTCTGAACACCTGTCTCCAACCTCTGCTCTCTGAAACACTCCTTCTGCACCCCATCTCCAACATTGCTCTCTGAAACAGTTTTTCTGCACATTAGTCTCCAACATGTTCTCTCTGTAAATGTCCTACTGCACCGCCGTCTTCAGCCTCTGCTCTCTGTAAAAGTCTTTCTAAACCCCAGTCTCAAAACTGTGCTCTCTGCAACGATCCTTCTGCACCCCAGTCTCCAAAGTCTGCTCTCTGTAGAAGTCCTTCTGCACCCCAGTCTCCAAAGTCTGGTCTCTCTAACCGTCCTTCTGGACCTCAGTCTCCAACCTCTGCTCTATGCAACAGTCTTTCTGCACCCAAGTCTTTAACATCTGCTCTCTGCAACAGTCCTTCTACACCCCAGTCTCCAAACTCTGCTCTCTGTAACTATACTTCTGCACCTCCGTCTCCAACCTCTGCTCTCTGCAACGGTCCATCTAAACCTCAGTCTCCAAACTCTTCTCTCTGTAACAGTGCTTCTGCACCTCAGTCTCCAACATCTGCTATCTATAACATCCTTCTGCAACCCAGTATTCAAACTCTGCTCTCTGTAACAGTCCTTCTAAACCACAGTGTCCAACCTCTGCTTTCTGTATTAGGCCTTCTGCACCCCAGTCTTCAACCACTGATTTCTGTGTCAGTCCTTCTCTACCCCAGTCTCCAAACTCTGGTCTCTGCAACGATCCTTCTGCACCACAGTCTTCAACCTCTGTTCTCTTCAACACTTCCTCTGCACCTCAGTCTGAATACTCTGCTCTCAGCAACGATTCTTCTGCACCTCAGTCTCCAAGCACTGCTCTCTGTAACAGGCCTTCTGCACCCCAGTCTCCAACCTCTGCTCTCTGCAACAGTCCTTCTGCATCCCAGTCTCCAACCTATGCTGTCTGTAAGATCTTTATGAACACCTGTCTCCAACCTATTCTGTCTGTAACAGTCCTTCTGTACCGCAGTCTCCAAACTCTGGTCTCTATAAGGGTCCTTCTGTACTTCAGTCTGCAACCTCTGCTCTCTGAAAAACTCCTTCTGCACCCCAGTCTCCAAACATTACTCTCTGCAACAGTTTTTCTGCACATCAGTCTCCAATATGTTCTCTCTTTAAATGTCCTACTGCACCCCCGTCTTCAACCTCTGCCCTCTGTAAAAGTACTTCTGAATTACAGTCTCCAAAATCTGCTCTCTTTAACGATTCTTCTACACCCCAGTCTCCAAGCTGTGCTCTTTGCAATGATCTTTCTGCACCCCAGTCTCCAATGTCTGCTCTCTGTAAAAGTGTTCTGCACCCCAGTCTCCAAAGTCTGGTCTCTCTAATTGTCCTTCTGCACCTCAGTCTCCAACTTCTGCTCTATGCAACAGTCTTTCTGCACCCAAGTCTCCAACATCTGATCTCTGCAACAGTCCTTCTAAACCCCAGTCTACAACTTCTGCTCTCTGCAACAGTCGTTCTACACCCCAATCTCCATAATCTGCTGCCCCAACGATCCTATTGCAACCCAGTTCCAACCTCTATTCTCTTCAAAAGTTCTTCTGCACCCCAGTCTCCAACCTCTGCTCTCTGTAACAGTCCTTCTGTACCACAGTCTCCAACCTCTGTTCTCCATAAGGGTCTTTATGCACCCCAGTATCCAACATCTGCTTTCTGTATCAGTTGTTTTCCACAAAAGTCTCGAAACTCTGCCCGCTGTAACAGTACTTCTGCAACTCAGTCTGCAACCTCTGCTCTCTGCAACAGTCCTTCTCCACCTCAGTCTCCAACCTCTGCTCTCTGTAAGGGTCCTGCTGCAACCCGAGTATCCAACCTCTGCTTTCTGTATCAGTCCTTTTGCACCCCAGTCTCCAACCTATGCTCTTTGTTACAATCCTTCTACACCTCAGTCTCCAACCTCTGCTCTCTGCAACGGTCCATCTGAACCTCAGTCTCCAAACTCTTCTCTCTGTAACAGTTTTTCCGAAGCCAAGTCTCCAACCTCTGCTCTCTGAAACAGTCCTTTGGCGCACCCAGAATCCACCCTCTGCTTTGTTTAACTATTTTTGTGCACCCAAGTCTCCAACCTCTTTTCTCTTCAACAGTCCTTCTAAACATCATTCTGAAAACTCTGCTCTCTGCAACGATCTTTCTGCACCCCAATCTCCAAACTCTGCTCTCTGTAAAAGTCCTTCGGCACCTCAGTCAACAAGCTCTGCTCTCTGTAAGATCCTTCTGCCACCCAGTCTCCAAACTCTACTCTATGTTAAAGGCCATCTGTACCCCAGTCTCCAAGCTCTGCTCTCTGTAACAGGCCTCATGCACCACAGTTTCCAACCTCTGCTCTCTGCAACAGTCCTTTTGCTCTGCAGTCTCCAACCTCTGCTCTCTGTAATATCCATCTGCACACCTGTCTCCAAGCTTTGCTCTTTTTAACAGTTTTTCTATTCCGCATTCTCCAACCTCTATACTCTCTAACGGTCCTTCTGCACCCCAGTTTCCAAACTCTGCTTTCTGTATCCATCGTTCTACATCCCAGGCTTCTACCTCTGCTTCTCTATAACAGTCCTTCTGCATCCCAGTCTCCAACCTCTGCTCTCTGCAACAGTCCTTCTGCACCCCAGTCTCCAAACACTGCAATCTGAACAGTCATTCTGCACCCCAGTCTCCAATATATGCTCTCTGTAACACTCCCTCTGCACCTCAGTCTCCAAACTTTGCTCTCTGTAAAATCCTTCTGCACCCCAGTATCTAACGCCTGCTCTCTGCAAAATTTCTGCGGCAGCCCAGACTCCAACGTCTACTCTCTGCAATGGTCCCTCTGCACCCTAGTCTCCAACCTTGTTCTCTACATCAGTTCTTCTGTACCGCAGTCTTCAACCTCTGTTCTCTATAAGGTTCCTTCTGCACCCCAATTTCCAACCTCGACATTCTGTATCAGTCTTTCTGCACCACAGTCTCCAAACTCTGCTCTCTGTAACAGTCCTTCTGCAAATCACTCTGCAACCTCTGCTCTCTGCAATAGTCCATCTGCACCCCAGTCTCCAAAATCTGTTCTCTACAAAAGTTTTTTCCACCCCAGTCTCCAAACTCTGCTCTCTGTATCTGTACTTCTGTACTTCAGTCTCAAAACTCTGCTCTCTGTAACGGTTTTTCTGCACCCCAGTCTCAAACTCTGCTTTCTGTATCAGTCCTTCTGCACCCCGGTCTCTAAACTCTGCTCTTTTTAAAAGTCCTTCTGAACCTCAGACTCCAACCTCTGCTTTCTCCAACAGTCCTTCTGCACCTCAGTGTTCAAACTCTGCTCTCTGTATGATCCTTCTGAAACCCAGTCTCCAACCTCTGCTATCTGCAATGGTCCATCTGCACCCCACTCTCTAAACTATGTTCTCTACAACAGTTATTCTGCACCCCAGTCTCCAAACTCCGATCCCTGTAACAGTCCTCATGTACTGCAGTATCCAACCTCTGTTCTCTGTAAGGGTCCTTCTGCACCCCAGTCTCTAAAATCTGCTGTCTGCAAGAGACCTTCTGCACCCCAGTCTCCAACCTCTACTCTCTGCAACATTTTTTCTTAACCCCAGTCTCAAAACTGTGCACTTTGTAACTGTCCTTCTGCACCCCACTCTCAACCTCTGCTCTGTGTAACAGTCCTTCTGTACTGCAGTCTCCAACCTCTGCTCTCTGTAACTGTCCTCTTGCACTACAGACTCCAAACTCTGCTTTCTGTATCAGTCGTTCTGCACTTAAGTCTCCAAACTCTGCTCTCTGTAACAGTCCTTATGAACCTCAGTCTTTAAATTCTGCTCTCTGCAACAGTCCTTCTGCACCCCAATCTACAACCTCTGCTCTCTTCAACAGTCCTTCAACACCCAAGTCTTTAACCTCTGCTCTTCAACAGTCCTTCTGTACCTCTGTCTCCAAACTCTGCTCTCTGCATTGGTCTTTCTGCACCTCAGTCTCCAACCTCTACTCTCTGTAACAGTCCTTCTGCACCTCAGTCTCCAACCTCTGATGTCTGTAAGATACTTCTGCAACCCAAATCCCAAACTCTGCTCTCTGTAACAGTCTTACTTTACCCCTTCTCCAAATTTTGCAATCTGTAACAGGCGTTCTACACCCCAGTCTACAATCACTGCTCTCTGGAATGATCATTCTGCACCCAAGTCTCCAACCTTTTCTCTCTGCAAGTCTTTCTGCACCGTAGTCTCGAACATCAGCTTTCTGCAATAGTCCTTCTGCACCTCAGTTCGAATACTCTGCTTTCTGCAACAATCCTTCTGCACCCCAGTCTTCAAACTCTGTTCTCCAAAACAGTTCTTCTGTACCACAGTCTTCAACCTCTGTTCTCTGTAAGGGTCCTTCTTCACACAAGTCTTCAACCTCTCTTTTCTGTATCAGTCCTTCTGAACTAGAGTCTCCAAACTCTGCTCTCAGTTACAGTCCTTCTGCACCTCACTCTGCAACCTCTTCTCTCTGCAAAAGCCCTTCTGCACCCCAGTCTTCAGCCTTGATCTCTGCAACACTCCTTCTGCAACCCAATCTCCAAAATCTTCTCTCTGCAACAGACCTTCTGTACTGCAGTCTCAAAACTCTGCTCTATGTAATGGTCCTTCTGCACCCCATTCTCCAAACTCTGCTTTCTGTATCAGTTTTTCAGAACCCCAGTCTTCAGACTTTGCTCTCTGTAACATTCTTCTGCACGTCAGACTCAAACCTCTACTCTCTGTAAGATCCTTTGAAACCCAGTCTCCAAACTCTGCTC
>NW_027523152.1:0-57923 GCF_052094955.1 Ictidomys tridecemlineatus
GTTGATGTAGCCCTAAGCAGACACTGGCGAAAATCACTTTGATGGAAAGGGGTTGCCAAGCTTCCAAAAAACTACGAGTTGCCTGAAATCTCAGCAAACATTTTTTCACCCAATCTTGATGATTCTTTCAGGTAATGATCAGTACACCAAAACCACTTGGATCACCAAATTTCGTTCTTCTAGGTTAAACCGTTCGTTTGCAGTAACCGTTTTCATTTTTAGGTTTCACTCTGTTTTCTCATATAAGGATACATGTATTTGGAACTCTAAATGAAAGACGGTTTGTGCTAGCTTTTTGAAACTTGACACAATAAAGCAGTTTCAAGTTCTATCTCTTTGGTTTGTTTGCTGTTGACGTGGCCCTAAGCAGAAACTGGAGAAAATCACTTTGATGGAAATGGGTTGCCAAGCTTCCAAAAAACTACGAGTTGCCTGAAATCTCAGCAAACATTTTTTCACCCAATCTTGATGATTCTTTCAGGTAATGATCAGTACATTAAAACCACTTGGCTCACCACATTTCGTTCTTCTAGGTTAAACCGTTCGTTTGCAGTAACCGTTTTCATTTTTAGGTTTCAATCTGTTTTCTCCTATAGGGATACATGTATTTGGAACTCTAACGCAAACACGGTTTGTGCTAGCTCTTTGAAACTTGACACAATAAAGCAGTTTCAAGTTCTATCTTTGTGGTTTGTTTGCTGTTGATGTAGCCCTAAGCAGAGACTGGCGAAAATCACTTTGATGGAAAGGGGTTGCCAAGCTTCCAAAAAACTACGAGTTGCCTGAAATCTCAGCAAACATTTTTTCACCCAATCTTGATGATTCTTTCAGGTAATGATCAGTACACGAAAACCACTTGGCTCACCAAATTTCGTTCTTCTAGGATCAACCGTTCATTTGCAGTAAGCGTTTTCATTTTTAGGTTTCACTCTGATTTCTCCTATAGGGATACATGTATTTGGAACTCTAAATCAAACACGGTTTGTGCTAGCTCTTTGAAACTTGACACAATAAAGCAGTTTCAAGTTCTATCTCTATGGTTTGTTTGCTGTTGATGTAGCCCTAAGCAGAGACTGGCGAAAATCACTTTGATGGAAAGGGGTTGCCAAGCTTCCAAAAAACTACAAGTTTCCTGAAATCTCAGCAAACATTTTTTCACCCAATCTTGATGATTCTTTCAGGTAATGATCAGTACACCAAAACCACTTGGCTCACCAAATTACTTTCTTCTAGGTTAAACCGTTCGTTTGCAGTAACCGTTTTCATTTTTAGGTTTCACTCTGTTTTCTCCTATAGGGATACATGTATTTGGAACTCTAAATCAAACACGGTTTGTGCTAGCTCTTTGAAACTTGACACAATAACGCAGTTTCAAGTTCTATCTCTATGGTTTGTTTGTTGTTGATGTAGCCCTAAGCAGAGACTGGCGAAAATCACTTTGATGGAAAGGGGTTGCCAAGCTTCCAAAAAACTACGAGTTGCCTGAAATCTCAGCAAACATTTTTTCACCCAATCTTGATGATTCTTTCAGGTAATGATCAGTACACCAAAACCACTTTGCTCACCAAATTTCGTTCTTCTAGGTTAAACCGTTCGTTTGCAGTAACCGTTTTCATTTTTAGGTTTCACTCTGTTTTCTCCTATAGGGATACATGTATTTGGAACTCTAAATCAAACACGGTTTGTGCTAGCTCTTTGAAACTTGACACAATAAAGCAGTTTCAAGTTCTATCTCTATGGTTTTTTGCTGTTTATGTAGCCCTAAGCAGAGACTGGCGAAAATCACTTTGATGGAAAGGGGTTGCCAAGCTTCCAAAAAACTACGAGTTGCCTGAAATCTCAGCAAACATCTTTTCACCATATCTTGAAGATTCTTTCAGGTAATGATCAGTACACCAAAACCACTTGGCTCACCAAATTTCGTTCTTCTAGGTTAAACCGTTCGTTTGCAGTAACCGTTTTCATTTTTAGGTTTCACTCTGTTTTCTCCTATAGGGATACATGTATTTGGAACTCTAAATCAAACACGGTTTGTGATAGCTCTTTGAAACTTGACACAATAAAGCAGTTTCAAGTTCTATCTCTATGGTTTGTTTGCTGTTGATGTAGCCCTAAGCAGAGACTGGCGAAAATCATTTTGATGGAAAGGGGTTGCCAAGCTTCCAAAAAACTATGAGTTGCCTGAAATCTCAGCAAACATTTTTTCACCCAATCTTGATGATCCTTTCAGGTAATGATCAGTACACCAAAACCACTTGGGTCACCAAAGTTCGTTCTTCTAGGTTAAACTGTTCATTTGCAGTAACCGTTTTCATTTTTAGTTTTCACTCTGTATTCTCCTATAGGGATACATGTATTTGGAATTCTAAATGAAAGACGGTTTGTGCTAGCTCTTTCAAACTTGACACAATAAAGCTGTTTCAAGTTCTATCTCTATGGTTTGTTTGCTGTTGATGTAGCCCTAAGCAGAGACTGGCGAAAATCACTTTGATGGAAAGGGGTTGCCAATGGTGCAAAAAACTACGAGTTGCCTGAAATCTCAGCAAACATTTTTTCACCCAGTCTTGATGATTCTTTCAGGTAATGATCAGTACACCAAAACCACTTGGCTCACCAAATTTCGTTCTTCTAGGTTAAACCGTTCGTATGCAGTAACCGTTTTCATTTTTAGGTTTCACTCTGTTTTCTCCTATAGGGATACATGTATTTAGAACTCTAAATCAAACATGGTTTTGCTAGCTCTTTGAAACCTGACACCATAAGCAGTTTCAAGTTCTATCTCTATGGTTTGTTAGCTGTTGATGTAGCCCTAAGCAGAGACTGGCGAAAATCACTTTGATGGAAAGGGGTTGCCAAGCTTCCAAAAAACTACGAGTTGCCTGAAATCTCAGCAAACATTTCTTCACCCAATCTTTATGATTCTTTCAGGTAATGATCAGTACACCAAAACCACTTGGCTCACCAAATTACGTTCTTCTAGGTTAAACCGTTCATTTGCAGTAACCGTTTTCATTTTTAGGTTTCACTCTGTTTTCTCCTATAGGGATACATGTATTTGGAACTCTTAATCAAACACGGTTTGTGCTAGCTCTTTGAAACTTGAAGCAATAAAGCAGTTTCAAGTTCTATCTCTATGGTTTGTTTGCTGTTGATGTAGCCCTAAGCAGAGACTGGCGAAAATCACTTTGATGGAAAGGGGTTGCCAAGCTTCCAAAAAACTACGAGTTGCCTGAAATCTCAGCAAACATTTTTTCACCCAATCTTGATGATTCTTTCAGGTAATGATCAGTACACGAAAACCACTTGGCTCACCAAATTTCGTTCTTCTAGGATCAACCGTTCATTTGCAGTAAGCGTTTTCATTTTTAGGTTTCACTCTGATTTCTCCTATAGGGATACATGTATTTGGAACTCTAAATCAAACACGGTTTGTGCTAGCTCTTTGAAACTTGACACAATAAAGCAGTTTCAAGTTCTATCTCTATGGTTTGTTTGCTGTTGCTGTAGCCCTAAGCAGAGAGTGGCGAAAATCACTTTGATGGAAAGGGGTTGCCAAGCTTCCAAAAAACTACGAGTTGCCTGAAATCTCAGCAAACATTTTTTCACCCAATCTTGGTGATTCTTTCAGGTAATGATCAGTACACCAAAACCACTTGGCCCACCAAATTTCGTTCTTCTAGGTTAAACCGTTCGTTTGCAGTAACCGTTTGTATTTTTAGGTTTCACTCTGTTTTCTCCTATAGGGATACATGTATTTGGAACTCTAAATCAAACACGGTTTGTGCTAGCTCTTTGAAACTTGACACAATAAAGCAGTTTCACGTTCTATCTCTATGGTTTGTTTTCTGTTGATGTAGCCCTAAGCAGAGACTGGCGAAAATCACTTTGATGGAAAGGGGTTGCCAAGCTTCCAAAAAACTACGAGTTGCCTGAAATCTCAGCAAACATTTCTTCACCCAATCTTGATGATTCTTTCAGGTAATGATCAGTACACCAAAACCACTTGGCTCACCAAATTTCGTTCTTCTAGGTTAAACCGTTTGTTTGCAGTAACCGTTTTCATTTTTAGGTTTCACTCTGTTTTCTCCTATAGGGATACATGTATTTGGAACTCTAAATCAAAGACGGTTTGTGCTAGCTCTTTGAAACTTGACACAATATAGCAGTTTCAAGTTCTATCTCTATGGTTTGTTTTCTGTTGATGTAGCCCTAAGCAGAGACTGGCAAAAATCATTTTGATGGAAAGGGTTTGCAAGCTTCCAAAAAAATTCGAGTTTCCTGAAATCTCAGCAAACATTTTTTCACCCAATCTTGATGATTCTTTCAGGTAATGATCAGTACAACAAAACCACTTGGCTCACCAAATTTCGTTCTTCTAGGTTAAACCATTCGTTTGCAGTAACCATTTTCATTTTTAGGTTTCACTCTGTTTTCTCCTATAGGGATACATGTATTTGGAACTCTAAATCAAACACGGTTTGTGCTAGCTCTTTCAAACTTGACAAAATAAAGCAGGTTCAAGTTCTATCTCTATGGTTTGTTTGCTGTTGATGTAGCCCTAAGCAGAGACTGGCGAAAATCACTTTGATGGAAAGGGGTTGCCAAGCTTCCAAAAAACTACGAGTTGCCTGAAATCTCAGCAAACATTTTTTCACCCAATCTTGATGATTCTTTCAGGTAATGATCAGTACACCAAAACCACTTTGCTCACCAAATTTCGTTCTTCTAGGTTAAACCGTTCGTTTGCAGTAACCGTTTTCATTTTTAGGTTTCACTCTGTTTTCTCCTATAGGGATACATGTATTTGGAACTCTAAATCAAACACGGTTTGTGCTAGCTCTTTGAAACTTGACACAATAAAGCAGTTTCAAGTTCTATCTCTATGGTTTTTTGCTGTTTATGTAGCCCTAAGCAGAGACTGGCGAAAATCACTTTGATGGAAAGGGGTTGCCAAGCTTCCAAAAAACTACGAGTTGCCTGAAATCTCAGCAAACATCTTTTCACCATATCTTGAAGATTCTTTCAGGTAATGATCAGTACACCAAAACCACTTGGCTCACCAAATTTCGTTCTTCTAGGTTAAACCGTTCGTTTGCAGTAACCGTTTTCATTTTTAGGTTTCACTCTGTTTTCTCCTATAGGGATACATGTATTTGGAACTCTAAATCAAACACGGTTTGTGATAGCTCTTTGAAACTTGACACAATAAAGCAGTTTCAAGTTCTATCTCTATGGTTTGTTTGCTGTTGATGTAGCCCTAAGCAGAGACTGGCGAAAATCATTTTGATGGAAAGGGGTTGCCAAGCTTCCAAAAAACTATGAGTTGCCTGAAATCTCAGCAAACATTTTTTCACCCAATCTTGATGATCCTTTCAGGTAATGATCAGTACACCAAAACCACTTGGGTCACCAAAGTTCGTTCTTCTAGGTTAAACTGTTCATTTGCAGTAACCGTTTTCATTTTTAGTTTTCACTCTGTATTCTCCTATAGGGATACATGTATTTGGAATTCTAAATGAAAGACGGTTTGTGCTAGCTCTTTCAAACTTGACACAATAAAGCTGTTTCAAGTTCTATCTCTATGGTTTGTTTGCTGTTGATGTAGCCCTAAGCAGAGACTGGCGAAAATCACTTTGATGGAAAGGGGTTGCCAATGGTGCAAAAAACTACGAGTTGCCTGAAATCTCAGCAAACATTTTTTCACCCAATCTTGATGATTCTTTCAGGTAATGATCAGTACACCAAAACCACTTGGCTCACCAAATTTCGTTCTTCTAGGTTAAACCGTTCGTATGCAGTAACCGTTTTCATTTTTAGGTTTCACTCTGTTTTCTCCTATAGGGATACATGTATTTAGAACTCTAAATCAAACATGGTTTTGCTAGCTCTTTGAAACCTGACACCATAAGCAGTTTCAAGTTCTATCTCTATGGTTTGTTAGCTGTTGATGTAGCCCTAAGCAGAGACTGGCGAAAATCACTTTGATGGAAAGGGGTTGCCAAGCTTCCAAAAAACTACGAGTTGCCTGAAATCTCAGCAAACATTTCTTCACCCAATCTTTATGATTCTTTCAGGTAATGATCAGTACACCAAAACCACTTGGCTCACCAAATTACGTTCTTCTAGGTTAAACCGTTCATTTGCAGTAACCGTTTTCATTTTTAGGTTTCACTCTGTTTTCTCCTATAGGGATACATGTATTTGGAACTCTTAATCAAACACGGTTTGTGCTAGCTCTTTGAAACTTGAAGCAATAAAGCAGTTTCAAGTTCTATCTCTATGGTTTGTTTGCTGTTGATGTAGCCCTAAGCAGAGACTGGCGAAAATCACTTTGATGGAAAGGGGTTGCCAAGCTTCCAAAAAACTACGAGTTGCCTGAAATCTCAGCAAACATTTTTTCACCCAATCTTGATGATTCTTTCAGGTAATGATCAGTACACCAAAACCACTTGGATCACCAAATTTCGTTCTTCTAGGTTAAACCGTTCGTTTGCAGTAACCGTTTTCATTTTTAGGTTTCACTCTGTTTTCTCATATAGGGATACATGTATTTGGAACTCTAAATGAAAGACGGTTTGTGCTAGCTTTTTGAAACTTGACACAATAAAGCAGTTTCAAGTTCTATCTCTTTGGTTTGTTTGCTGTTGACGTGGCCCTAAGCAGAAACTGGAGAAAATCACTTTGATGGAAATGGGTTGCCAAGCTTCCAAAAAACTACGAGTTGCCTGAAATCTCAGCAAACATTTTTTCACCCAAACTTGATGATTCTTTCAGGTAATGATCAGTACATTAAAACCACTTGGCTCACCACATTTCGTTCTTCTAGGTTAAACCGTTCGTTTGCAGTAACCGTTTTCATTTTTAGGTTTCAATCTGTTTTCTCCTATAGGGATACATGTATTTGGAACTCTAACGCAAACACGGTTTGTGCTAGCTCTTTGAAACTTGACACAATAAAGCAGTTTCAAGTTCTATCTTTGTGGTTTGTTTGCTGTTGATGTAGCCCTAAGCAGAGACTGGCGAAAATCACTTTGATGGAAAGGGGTTGCCAAGCTTCCAAAAAACTACGAGTTGCCTGAAATCTCAGCAAACATTTTTTCACCCAATCTTGATGATTCTTTCAGGTAATGATCAGTACACGAAAACCACTTGGCTCACCAAATTTCGTTCTTCTAGGATCAACCGTTCATTTGCAGTAAGCGTTTTCATTTTTAGGTTTCACTCTGATTTCTCCTATAGGGATACATGTATTTGGAACTCTAAATCAAACACGGTTTGTGCTAGCTCTTTGAAACTTGACACAATAAAGCAGTTTCAAGTTCTATCTCTATGGTTTGTTTGCTGTTGCTGTAGCCCTAAGCAGAGAGTGGCGAAAATCACTTTGATGGAAAGGGGTTGCCAAGCTTCCAAAAAACTACGAGTTGCCTGAAATCTCAGCAAACATTTTTTCACCCAATCTTGGTGATT
Organism: Ictidomys tridecemlineatus; assembly: GCF_052094955.1. Lineage (NCBI taxonomy): Eukaryota > Metazoa > Chordata > Mammalia > Rodentia > Sciuridae > Ictidomys > Ictidomys tridecemlineatus. The sequence goes on from NW_027523152.1 coordinate 7,468, forward strand.
CTTTCAGGTAATGATCAGTACACCAAAACCACTTGGCCCACCAAATTTCGTTCTTCTAGGTTAAACCGTTCGTTTGCAGTAACCGTTTGTATTTTTAGGTTTCACTCTGTTTTCTCCTATAGGGATACATGTATTTGGAACTCTAAATCAAACACGGTTTGTGCTAGCTCTTTGAAACTTGACACAATAAAGCAGTTTCACGTTCTATCTCTATGGTTTGTTTTCTGTTGATGTAGCCCTAAGCAGAGACTGGCGAAAATCACTTTGATGGAAAGGGGTTGCCAAGCTTCCAAAAAACTACGAGTTGCCTGAAATCTCAGCAAACATTTCTTCACCCAATCTTGATGATTCTTTCAGGTAATGATGAGTACACCAAAACCACTTGGCTCTCCAAATTTCGTTCTTCTAGGTTAAACCGTTCATTTGCAGTAACCGTTTTCATTTTTAGGTTTCACTCTGTTTTGTCCTATAGGGATACATGTATTTGGAACTCTAAAACAAACACGTTTTTTTCTAGCTCTTTGAAACTTGACACAATAGAGCAGTTTCAAGTTCTTCTCTATGGTTTGTTTGGTGTTGATGTAGCCCTAAGCAGAGACTGGCGAAAATCACTTTGATTGAAAGTGGTTGCCAAGCTTTCAAAAAACTACGAGTTGCCTGAAATCTCAGCAAACATTTTTTCACCCAATCTTGATGATTCTTTCAGGTAATGATCAGTACACCAAAACCACTTGGCTCACCAAATTTCGTTCTTCTAGGTTAAACCGTTCGTTTGCAGTAACCTTTTTCATTTTTAGGTTTCACTCTGTTTTCTCCTATAGGGATACATGTATTTGGAACTCTAAATCAAACACGGTTTGTGCTAGCTCATTGAAACTTGACACAATAAAGCAGTTTCAAGTTCTGTCTCTCTGGTTTGTTTGCTGTTGATGTAGCCCTAAGCAGAGACTGGCGAAAATCACTTTGATGGAATGGGGTTGCCAAGCTTCCAAAAAACTACGAGTTGCCTGAAATCTCAGCAAACATTTTTTCACCCAATCTTGATGATTCTTTCAGGTAATGATCAGTACAACAAAACCACTTGGCTCACCCAATTTCGTTCTTCTAGGTTAAACCGTTCGTTTGCAGTAACCGTTTACATTTTTAGGTTTCACTCTGTTTTCTCCTACAGGGATACATGTATTTGGAACTCTAAATCAAACACGGTTTGTGCTACCTCCTTGAAACTTGACACAATAAAGCAGTTTCAAGTTCTATCTTTATGGTTTGTTTGCTGTTGATGTAGCCCTAAGCAGAGACTGGCGAAAATCACTTTGATGGAAAGGGGTTGCCAAGCTTCCAAAAAACTACGAGTTGCCTGAAATCTCAGCAAACATTTTTTCACCCAATCTTGATGATTCTTTCAGGTAATGATCAGTACACCAAAACCACTTGGCTCACCAAATTTCGTTCTTCTAGGTTAAACCGTTCGTTTGCAGTAACCGTTTTCATTTTTAGGTTTCACTCTGTTTTCTCCTATAGGGATACATGTATTTGGAACTCTAAATGAAAGACGGTTTGTGCTAGCTTTTTGAAACTTGACACAATAAAGCAGTTTCAAGTTCTATCTCTATGGTTTGTTTAGTGTTGACGTAGTCCTAAGCAGAGACTGGCAAAAATCACTATGATGGAAAGGGGTTGCCAAGCTTCCAAAAAACTACGAGTTGCCTGAAATCTCAGCAAACATTTTTTCACCCAATCTTGATGATTCTTTCAGGTAATGATCAGTACACCAAAACCACTTGGCTCACCAAATTTCGATCTTCTAGGTTAAACCGTTCGTTTGCAGTAACCGTTTTCATTTTTAGATTTCACTCTGTTTTCTCCTATAGGGACACATGTATTTGGAACTCTAAATCAAACACGGTTTTTGCTAGCTCTTTGAAACTTGACACAATAAAGCAGTTTCAAGTTCTATCTCTATGGTTTGTTTGCTGTTGATGTAGCCCTAAGCAGAGACTGGCGAAAATCACTTTGATGGAAAGGGGTTGCCAAGCTTCCAAAAAACTACGCGTTGCCTGAAATCTAAGCAAACATTTTTTCACCCAATCTTGATGATTCTTTCAGGTAATGATCAGTACACCAAAACCACTTGGCTCACCAAATTTCGTTCTTCTAGGTTAAACCGTTCGTTTGCAGTAACCGTTTTCATTTTTAGGTTTCACTCTGTTTTCTCCTATAGGGATACATGTATTTGGAACTCTAAATGAAAGACGGTTTGTACTAGCTCTTTGAAACTTGACACAATAAAGCAGTTTCAAGTTCTATCTCTATGGTTTGTTTGCTGTTGATGTAGCCCTAAGCAGAGACTGTCGAAAATTACTTTGATGGAAAGGGGTTGCCAAGCTTCCAAGAAACTACGAGTTGCCTGAAATCTCAGCAAACATTTTTTCACCCAATCTTGATGATTCTTTCAGGTAATGATCAGTACACCAAAACCACTTGGCTCACCAAATTTCGTTCCTCTAGGTTAAACCGTTCGTTTGCAGTAACCGTATTCATTTTTAGGTTTCACTCTGTTTTCTTCTATAGGGATACATGTATTTGGAACTCTAAATCAAACACGGTTTGTGCAAGCTCTTTGAAACTTGACACAATAAAGCAGTTTCAAGTTCTTCTCTATGGTTTGTTTGGTGTTGATGAAGCCCTAAGCAGAGACTGGCGAAAATCACTTTGATTGAAAGGGGTTGCCAAGCTTTCAAAAAACTACGAGTTGCCTGAAATCTCAGCAAACATTTTTTCACCCTATCTTGATGATTCTTTCAGGTAATGATCAGTACAGCAAAACCACTTGGCTCACCACATTTCGTTCTTCTAGGTTAAACCGTTCGTTTGCAGTAACCGTTTTCATTTTTAGGTTTCACTCTGTTTTCTCCTATAGGGATACATGTATTTGGAACACTAAATCAAACACGATTTTTGCTAGCTCTTTGAAACTTGACTCAATAAAGCAGTTTCAAGTTCTATATCTATGGTTTGTTTGCTGTTGATGTAGCCCTAAGCAGAGACTGGCGAAAATCACTTTGATGTAAAGGGGTTGCCAAGCTTCCAAAAAACTACGAGTTGCCTGAAATCTAAGCAAACATTTTTTCACCCAATATTGATGATTCTTTCAGGTAATGATCAGTACACCAAAACCACTTGGCTCACCAAATTTCGTTCTTCTAGGTTAAACCGTTCGTTTGCAGTAACCGTTTTCATTTTTAGGTTTCACTCTGTTTTCTCCTATAGGGATACAAGTATTTGGAACTCTAAATGAAAGACGGTTTGTACTAGCTCTTTGAAACTTGACACAATAAAGCAGTTTCGAGTTCTCTCTCTATGGTTTGTTTGCTGTTGATGTAGCCCTAAGCAGAGACTGGCGAAAATCACTTTGATGGAAAAGGGTTTCCAAGCTTCCAAGAAACTACGAGTTGCCTGAAATCTCAGCAAACATTTTTTCACCCAATCTTGATGATTCTTTCAGGTAATGATCAGTACACCAAAACCACTTGGCTCACCAAATTTCGTTCCTCTAGGTTAAACCGTTCATTTGCAGTAACCGTATTCATTTTTAGGTTTCACTCTGTTTTCTCCTATAGGGATACATGTGTTTGGAACTCTAAATCAAACACGGTTTGTGCAAGCTCTTTGAAACTTGACACAATAAAGCAGTTTCAAGTTCTGTCTGTATGGTTTTTTTGCTGTTGACGTAGTCCTAAGCAGAGACTGGCAAAAATCACTATGATGGAAAGGGGTTGCCAAGCTTCCAAAAAACTACGAGTTGCCTGAAATCTCAGCAAACATTTTTTCACCCAATCTTGATGATTCTTTCAGGTAATGAGCAGTACACCAAAACCACTTGGCTCACCAAATTTTGTTCTTCTAGGTTAAAGCGTTCGTTTGCAGTAAGCGTATTCATTTTTAGGTTTCACTCTGTTTTCTCCTATAGGGATACATGTATTTGGAACTCTAAATCAAACACGGTTTGTGCTAGCTCTTTGAAACTTGACACAATAAAGCAGTTTTAAGTTCTATCTCTCTGGTTTGTTTGCTGTTGATGTAGCCCTAAGCAGAGACTGGCGAAAATCACTGAGATGGAAAGGGGTTGCCAAGCTTCCAAGAAACTACGAGTTGCCTGAAATCTCAGCAAACATTTTTTCACCCAATCTTGATGATTCTTTCAGGTAATGCTCAGTACACCAAAACCACTTGGCTCACCAAATTCCGTTCCTCTAGGTTAAACCGTTCGTTTGCAGTAACCGTATTCATTTTTAGGTTTCACTCTGTTTTCTTCTATAGGGATACATGTATTTGGAACTCTAAATCAAACACGGTGTGTGCAAGCTCTTTGAAACTTGACACAATAAAGCAGTTTCAAGTTCTTCTCTATGGTTTGTTTGGTGTTGATGAAGCCCTAAGCAGAGACTGGCGAAAATCACTTTGATTGAAAGGGGTTGCCAAGCTTCCAAGAAACTACGAGTTGCCTGAAATCTCAGCAAACATTTTTTCACCCAATCTTGATGATTCTTTCAGGTAATGATCAGTACACCAAAACCACTTGGCTCACCACATTTCGTTCTTCTAGGTTAAACCGTTCGTTTGCAGTAACCGTTTTCATTTTTAGGTTTCACTCTGTTTTCTCCTATAGGGATACATGTATTTGGAACACTAAATCAAACACGGTTTTTGCTAGCTCTTTGAAACTTGACTCAATAAAGCAGTTTCAAGTTCTATATCTATGGTTTCTTTGCTGTTGATGTAACCCTAAGCAGAGACTGGCAAAAATCACTTTGATGGAAAGGGGTTGCCAAGCTTCCAAAAAACTACGAGTTGCCTGAAATCTCAGCAAACATTTTTTCAACCAATCTTGATGATTCTTTCAGGTAATGATCAGTACAGCAAAACCACTTGGCTCACCAAATTTCGTTCTTCTAGGTTAAACCGTTCGTTTGCAGTAACCGTTTTCATTTTTAGGTTTCACTCTGTTTTCTCCAAAAGGGATACATGTATTTGGAACTCTAAATCAAACACGGTTTGTGCTAGCTCTTTGAAACTTGACACAATAAAGCAGTTTCAAGTTCTATCTCTATGGTTTGTTTGCTGTTGATGTAGCCCTAAGAGGAGACTGGCGAAAATCACTTTGATCGAAAGGGGTTGCCAAGCTTCCACAAAACTACGAGTTGCCTGAAATATCAGCAAACATTTTTTCACCCAATCTTGATGATTCTTTCAGGTAATGATGAGTACACCAAAACCACTTGGCTCTCCAAATTTCGTTCTTCTAGGTTAAACCGTTCATTTGCAGTAACCGTTTTCATTTTTAGGTTTCACTCTGTTTTGTCCTATAGGGATACATGTATTTGGAACTCTAAAACAAACACGGTTTTTTCTAGCTCTTTGAAACTTGACACAATAGAGCAGTTTCAAGTTCTTCTCTAAGGTTTGTTTGGTGTTGATGTAGCCCTAAGCAGAGACTGGCGAAAATCACTTTGATTGAAAGTGGTTGCCAAGCTTTCAAAAAACTACGAGTTGCCTGAAATCTCAGCAAACATTTTTTCACCCAATCTTGATGATTCTTTCAGGTAATGATCAGTACACCAAAACCACTTGGCTCACCAAATTTCGTTCTTCTAGGTTAAACCGTTCGTTTGCAGTAACCTTTTTCATTTTTAGGTTTCACTCTGTTTTCTCCTATAGGGATACATGTATTTGGAACTCTAAATCAAACACGGTTTGTGCTAGCTCTTTGAAACTTGACACAATAAAGCAGTTTCAAGTTCTATCTCTATGGTTTGTTTGCTGTTGATGTAGCCCTAAGCAGAGACTGGCGAAAATCACTTTGATGGAATGGGGTTGCCAAGCTTCCAAAAAACTACGAGTTGCCTGAAATCTCAGCAAACATTTTTTCACCCAATCTTGATGATTCTTTCAGGTAATGATCAGTACAGCAAAACCACTTGGCTCACCAAATTTCGTTCTTCTAGGTTAAACCGTTCGTTTGCAGTAACAGTTTACATTTTTAGGTTTCACTCTGTTTTCTCCTACAGGGATACATGTATTTGGAACTCTAAATCAAACACGGTTTGTGCTACCTCCTTGAAACTTGACACAATAAAGCAGTTTCAAGTTCTATCTTTATGGTTTGTTTGCTGTTGATGTAGCCCTAAGCAGAGACTGCCGAAAATCACTTTGATGGAAAGGGGTTGCCAAGCTTCCAAAAAACTACGAGTTGCCTGAAATCTCAGCAAACATTTTTTCACCCAATCTTGATGATTCTTTCAGGTAATGATCAGTACACCAAAACCACTTGGCTCACCAAATTTCGTTCTTCTAGGTTAAACCGTTCGTTTGCAGTAACCGTTTTCATTTTTAGGTTTCACTCTGTTTTCTCCTATAGGGATACATGTATTTGGAACTCTATATGAAAGACGGTTTGTGCTAGCTTTTTGAAACTTGACACAATAAAGCAGTTTCAAGTTCTATCTCTATGGTTTGTTTAGTGTTGACGTAGTCCTAAGCAGAGACTGGCAAAAATCACTATGATGGAAAGGGATTGCCAAGCTTCCAAAAAACTACGAGTTGCCTGAAATCTCAGCAAACATTTTTTCACCCAATCTTGATGATTCTTTCAGGTAATGATCAGTACACGAAAACCACTTGGCTCACCAAATTTCGTTCTTCTAGGTTAAACCGTTCTTTTGCAGTAACCGTTTTAATTTTTAGGTTTCATTTTGTTTTCTCCTATAGGGATACATGTATTTGGAACTCTAAATCAAACACGGTTTGTGCTAGCTCTTTGAAACTTGACAAAATAAAGCAGTTTCAAGTTTTATCTCTATGGTTTGTTTGCTGTTGATGTAGCCCTAAGCAGAGATTGGCGAAAATCACTTTGATGGAAAAAGGTTGCCAAGCTTCCAAAAAACTACGAGTTGCCTGAAATCTCAGCAAACATTTTTTCTCCCAATCTTGATGATTCTTTCAGGTAATGATCAGTACACCAAAACCACTTGGCTCAACAAATTTCGTTCTTCTAGGTTTATCCGTTCGTTTGCAGTAACCATTTTCATTTTTAGGTTTCACTCTGTTTTCTCCTATAGGGATACATGTATTTGGAACTCTAAATCAAACACGGTTTGTGCTAGCTCTTTCAAACTTGACACAATAAAGTAGTTTCAAGTTCTATCTCTATGGTTTGTTTGCTGTTGATATAGCCCTAAGCAGAGACTGTCGAAAATCACTTTGATGGAAAGGGGTTGCCAAGCTTCCAATAAACTACGAGTTGCCTGAAATCTCAGCAAACATTTTTTCACCCAATCTTGATGATTCTTTCAGGTAATGATCAGTACTCCAAAACCACTTGGCTCACCAAATTTTGTTCTTCTAGGTTAAACCGTTCGTTTGCAGTAACCATTTTCATTTTTAGGTTTCACTCTGTTTTCTCCTCTAGGGATACATGTATTTGGAACACTAAATCAAACACGGTTTTTGCTAGCTCTTTGAAACTTGACACAATACAGCAGTTTCAAGTTCTATCTCTATGGTTTGTTTGCTGTTGATGTAGCCCTAAGCAGAGACTGGCGAAAATAACTTTGATGGAAAGGGGTTGCCAAGCTTCCAAAAAACTACGAGTTGCCTGAAATCTCAGCAAACATTTTTTCACCCAATCTTGATGATTCTTTCAGGTAATGATCAGTACACCAAAACCACTTGGCTCACCAAATTTCGATCTTCTAGGTTAAACCGTTCGTTTGCAGTAACCGTTTTCATTTTTAGATTTCACTCTGTTTTCTCCTATAGGGACACATGTATTTGGAACTCTAAATCAAACACGGTTTTTGCTAGCTCTTTGAAACTTGACACAATAAAGCAGTTTCAAGTTCTATCTCTATGGTTTGTTTGCTGTTGATGTAGCCCTAAGCAGAGACTGGCGAAAATCACTTTGATGGAAAGGGGTTGCCAAGCTTCCAAAAAACTACGCGTTGCCTGAAATCTAAGCAAACATTTTTTCACCCAATCTTGATGATTCTTTCAGGTAATGATCAGTACACCAAAACCACTTGGCTCACCAAATTTCGTTCTTCTAGGTTAAACCGTTCGTTTGCAGTAACCGTTTTCATTTTTAGGTTTCACTCTGTTTTCTCCTACAGGGATACATGTATTTGGAACTCTAAATGAAAGACGGTTTGTACTAGCTCTTTGAAACTTGACACAATAAAGCAGTTTCAAGTTCTATCTCTATGGTTTGTTTGCTGTTGATGTAGCCCTAAGCAGAGACTGTCGAAAATTACTTTGATGGAAAGGGGTTGCCAAGCTTCCAAGAAACTACGAGTTGCCTGAAATCTCAGCAAACATTTTTTCACCCAATCTTGATGATTCTTTCAGGTAATGATCAGTACACCAAAACCACTTGGCTCACCAAATTTCGTTCCTCTAGTTTAAACCGTTCGTTTGCAGTAACCGTATTCATTTTTAGGTTTCACTCTGTTTTCTTCTATAGGGATACATGTATTTGGAACTCTAAATCAAACACGGTTTGTGCAAGCTCTTTGAAACTTGACACAATAAAGCAGTTTCAAGTTCTTCTCTATGGTTTGTTTGGTGTTGATGAAGCCCTAAGCAGAGACTGGCGAAAATCACTTTGATTGAAAGGGGTTGCCAAGCTTTCAAAAAACTACGAGTTGCCTGAAATCTCAGCAAACATTTTTTCACCCTTATCTTGATGATTCTTTCAGGTAATGATCAGTACAGCAAAACCACTTGGCTCACCACATTTCGTTCTTCTAGGTTAAACCGTTCGTTTGCAGTAACCGTTTTCATTTTTAGGTTTCACTCTGTTTTCTCCTATAGGGATACATGTATTTGGAACTCTAAATGAAAGACGGTTTGTGCTCGGTTTTTGAAACTTGACACAATAAAGCATTTTCAAGTTCTATCTCTATGGTTCGTTTGCTGTTGACATAGCCCTAAGCAGAGACTGGCGAAAATCACTTTGATGGAAAGGGGTTGCCAAGCTTCCAAAAAACTACGAGTTGCCTGAAATCTCAGCAAACATTTTTTCACCCAATCTTGAAGATTCTTTCAGGTAATGATCAGTACATTAAAACCACTTGGCTCACCACATTTCGTTCTTCTAGGTTAAACCGTTCATTTGCAGTAACCGTTTTCATTTTTAGGTTTCACTCTGTGTTCTCCTATAGGGATACATGTATTTGGAACTCTAAATCAAACACGGTTTGTGCTAGCTCCTTGAAACTTGACACAATGAAGCAGTTTCAAGTTCTATTTCTATGGTTTGTTTGCTGTTGATGTAGCCCTAAGCAGAGACTGGCGACAATCACTTTGATGGAGAGGGGTTGCAAAGCTTCCAAGAAACTACGAGTTGCCTGAAATCTCAGCAAACATTTTTTCACCATATCTTGATGATTCTTTCAGGTAATGATCAGTACACCAAAACCACTTGGCTCACCAAATTTCTTTCTTCTAGGTTAAACCGTTCGTTTGCAGTAACCATTTTCATTTTTAGGTTTCACTCTTTTTTCTCCTATAGGGATACATGTATTTGGAACTCTAAATCAAACACGGTTTGTGCTAGCTCTTTGAAACTTGACACAATCAAGCAGTTTCAAGTTCTACCTCTATGGTTTGTTTGAAGTTGATGTAGCCCTAAGCAGAGACTGGCGAAAGTCACTTTGATGGAAAGGGGTTGCCAAGCTTCCAAAAAACTACGAGTTGCCTGAAATCTCAGCAAACATTTTTTCACCCAATCTTGATGATTCTTTCAGGTAATGATCAGTAGAGCAAAACCACTTGGCTCACCAAATTTCGTTCTTCCAGTTTAAACCGTTCGTTTGCAGTAACCGTTTTCATTTTTAGGTTTCACTCTGTTTTCTCCTATAGGGATACATGTATTTGGAACTCTAAATCAAACACGGTTTGTGCTAGCTCTTTGAAACTTGACACAATAAATCAGTTTCAAGTTCTATCTCTATGGTTTGTTTGCTGTTGATGTATCCCTAAGCAGAGACTGGCGAAAATCACTTTGATGGAAAGGGGTTGCCAAGCTTCCAAAAAACTACGAGTTGCCTGAAATCTCAGCAAACATTTTTTCACCCAATTATGATGATTCTTTCAGGTAATGATCAGTACACCAAAACCACTTGGCTCACCAAATTTCGTTCTTCTAGGTTAAACCGTACGTTTGCAGTAACCGTTTTCATTTTTAGATTTCACTCTGTTTTTTCCTATAGGGATACATTTATTTGGAATGCTAAATCAAACACGGTCTGTGCTAGCTCCTTGAAACTTGACACAATAAATCAGTTTCAAGATCTATTTCTATGGTTTGTTTGCTGTTCATGTAGCCCTAAGCAGAGAATGGCGAAAATCACTTTGATGGAAAGGGGTTGCCAAGCTTCCAAAAAACTACGAGTTGCGTAAAATCTCAGCAAACATTTTTTCACCCAATCTTGATGATTCTTTCAGGTAATGATCAGTACACCAAAACCACTTGGCTCACCACATTTCGTTCTTCTATGTTAAACAGTTCGTTTGCATTAACCGTTTTCATTTTTAGGTTTCACTCTGTTTTCTCCTATAGGGATACATGTATTTGGAACTCTAAATCAAACACGGTTTGTGCTAGCCCTTTGAAACTTGACACAATAAAGCAGTTTCAAGTTCTATCTATATGGTTTGTTTGTTGTTGATGTAGCCCTAAGCAGAGACTGGCGAAAATCACTTTGATGGAAAGGGGTTGCCAAGCTTCAAAAAACTACGAGTTGCCTGAAATCTCAGCAAACATTTTTTCACCATATCTTGTTGATTCTTCCAGGTAATGATTAGTACACCAAAACCACTTGGCTCACCAAATTTCGTTCTTCTAGGTTAAACCGTTCGTTTGCAGTAACCGTTTTCATTTTTAGGTTTCACTCTGTTTTCTCCTATAGGAATACATGTATTTGGAACTCTAAATCAAACACGGTTTGTGCTAGCTCTTTGAAACTTGACACAATAAAGCAGTTTCAAGTTCTATCTCTATGGTTTGTTTGCTGTTGATGTAGCCCTAAGCAGAGACGGGCAAAATCACTTTGATGGAAAGGGGTTGCCAAGCTTCCAAAAAACTACGAGTTGCCTGAAATCTCAGCAAACATTTTTTCACCCAATCTTGATGATTCTTTCAGGTAATGATCAGTACAGCAAAACCACTGGGCTCACCAAATTTCGTTTTTCTAGGTATAACCGTTCGTTTGTAGTAACCGTTTTCATTTTTAGGTTTCACTCTGTTTTCTCCTATAGGGATACATGTATTTGGAACTCTAAATCAAACACGGTTTGTGCTAGCTCTTTGAAACGTGACACAATAAAGCAGTTTCAAGTTCTATCTCTATGCTTTGTTTGCTGTTGATGTAGCCCTAAGAAGAGACTGGCGAAAATCACTTTGATGGAAAGGGGTTGCCAAGCTTCCAAAAAACTACGAGTTGCCTGAAATATCAGCAAATATTTTTTTACCCAATCTTGATGATTCTTTCAGGTAATGATCAGTACACCAAAACCACTTGGCTCACCAAATTTCGTTCTTCTAGGTTAAACCGTTCGTTTGCAGTAACCGTTTTCATTTTTAGGTTTCACTCTGTTTTCTCCTATAGGGATACATGTATTTGGAACTCTAAATCAAACACGGTTTATGCTAGCTCCTTGAAACTTGACACAATAAATCAGTTTCAAGTTCTATCTCTATGGTTTGTTTGCTGTTGATGTAGCCCTAAGCAGAGACTGGCGAAAATCACTTTGATGAAAAGGGGTTGCCAAGCTTCCAAAAAACTACGAGTTGCCTGAAATCTCAGCAAACATTTTTTCACCCAATATTGATGATTCTTTCAGGTAATGATTAGTACACCAAAACCACTTGGCTCACCAAATTTCGTTCTTCTAGGTTAAACCGTTCGTTTGCAGTAACCATTTTCATTTTTAGGTTTCACTCTGTTTTCTCCTATAGGGATACCTGTATTTGGAACTCTAAATCAAACACGGTTTGTGCTAGCTCTTTGAAACTTGACACAATAAAGCAGTTTCAAGTTCTATCTCTATGGTTTGTTTGCTGTTGATGTAGCCCTAAGCAGAGACTGGCGAAAATCACTTTGATTGAAAGGGGTTGCCAAGCTTCCAAAAAACTACGAGTTGCATGAAATCTCAGCAAACATTTTTTCACCCAATATTGATGATTCTTTCAGGTAATGATCAGTACACCAAAACCACTTGGCTGACCAATTTTCGTTCTTCTAGGTAAAACCTTTCGTTTGCAGTAACCATTTTCAATTTTAGGTTTCACTCTGTTTTCTCCTATAGGGATACATGTATTTGGAACTCTAAATCAAACACCGTTTGTGCTAGCTATTTGAAACTTGACACAATAAAGCAGTTTCAAGTTCTATCTCTACGGTTTGTTTGCTGTTGATGTAGCCCTAAGCAGAGACTGGAGACAATCACCTTGATGGAAAGGGGTTGCCAAGCTTCCAAAAAACTACGAGTTGCCTGAAATCTCAGCAAACATTTTTTCAACATATCTTGATGATTCTTTCAGGTAATGATCAGTACACCAAAACCACTTGGCTCACCAAATTTCGTTGTTCTAGGTTAAACTGTTCGTTTGCAGTAACCGTTTCCATTATTTAGCTTTCACTCTGTTTTCTCCTATAGGGATACATGTATTTGGAACTCTAAGTCAAACACCGTTTGTGCTAGCTCTTTGAAACTTGACACAATAAAGCAGTTTCAAGTTCTATCTCTATGGTTTGTTTGCTGTTGATGTAGCCATAAGCAGAGACTGGCGACAATCACTTTGATGGAAAGGGGTTGCCAAGCTTCCAAAAAACTACGAGTTGCCTGAAATCTCAGGAAACATTTTTTCACCCAATCTTGATGATTCTTTCAGGTAATGATCAGTACACCAAAACCACTTGGCTCACCAAATTTCGTTCTTCTAGGTTAAACCGTTCGTTTGCAGTAACCGTTTTCATTTTTAGGTTTCACTCTGTTTTCTCCTATAGGGATACATGTATTTGGAACTCTAAATCAAACACGGTTTGTGCTAGCTCCTTGAAACTTGACACAATAAAGCAGTTTCAAGTTCTATCTCTATGGTTTGTTTGCTGTTGATGTAGCCCTAAGCAGAGACTGGCGACAATCACTTTGATGGAAAGGGTTGCCAAGCTTCCAAATAACTACGAGTTGCCTGAAATCTCAGCAAACATTTTTTCACCCAATCTTGATGATTCTTTCAGGTAATGATCAGTACACCAAAACCACTTGGCTCACCAAATTTCGTTCTTCTAGGTAAAACCGTTTGTTTGCAGTAACCGTTTTCATTTTTAGGTTTCACTCTGTTTTCTCTTATAGAGATACATGTATTTGGAACTCTAAATCAAACACGGTTTGTGCTAGCTCTTTGAAACTTGACACAATAAATCAGGTTCAAGTTCTATCTCTATGGTGTGTTAGCTGTTGATGTAGCCCTAAGCAGAGACTGGCGAAAATCACTTTGATGGAAAGGGGTTGCCAAGCTTCCAAAAAACTACGAGTTGCCTGAAATCTCAGCAAACATTTTTTCACCCAATCTTGATGATTCTTTCAGGTAATGATCAGTACACCAAAACCACTTTGCTCACCAAATTTAGTTCCTCTAGCTTAAACCGTTCATTTGCAGTAACCGTTTACATTTTTAGGTTTCACTCTGTTTTCTCCTATAGGGATACATTTATTTGGAACTCTAAATCAAACACGGTTTGTGCTTGCTCTTTGAAACTTTACACAATAAAGCAGTTTCAAGTTCTATCTCTCTGGTTTGTTTGCTGTTGATGTAGCCCTAAGCAGAGACTGGCGAAAATCACTTTGATGGAAAGGGGTTGCAATGCTTCCAAAAAACTACGAGTTGCCTGAAATCTCAGCAAACATTTTTTGACCCAGTCTTGATGATTCTTTCAGGTAATGATCAGTACACCAAAACCACTTGGCTCACCAAATTTCGTTCTTCTAGGTTAAACCGTTCGTTTGCAGTAACCGTTTTCATTTTTAGGTTTCACTCTGTTTTCTCCTATAGGGATACATGTATTTGGAACTATAAATCAAACACGGTTTGTGCTAGCTCTTTGAAACGTGACACAATAAAGCAGTTTCAAGTTCTATCACTATGGTTTGTTTGCTGTTGATGTAGCCCTAAGCAGAGACTGGTGAAAATCACTTTGATGGAAAGGGGTTGCCAAGCTTCCAAAAAACTACGAGTTGCCTGAAATCTCAGCAAACATTTTTTCACCCAATATTGATGATTCTTTCAGGTAATGATCAGTACACCAAAACCACTTGGCTCACCAAATTTCGTTCTTCTAGGTTAAACCGTTCGTTTGCAGTAACCGTTTTCATTTTTAGGTTTCACTCTGTTTTCTCCTATAGGAATACATGTATTTGGAACTCTAAATCAAACACGGTTTGTGCTAGCTCTTTGAAACTTGACACAATAAAGCAGTTTCAAGTTCTATCTCTATGGTTTGTTTGCTGTTGATGTAGCCCTAAGCAGAGACGGGCAAAATCACTTTGATGGAAAGGGGTTGCCAAGCTTCCAAAAAACTACGAGTTGCCTGAAATCTCAGCAAACATTTTTTCACCCAATCTTGATGATTCTTTCAGGTAATGATCAGTACAGCAAAACCACTGGGCTCACCAAATTTCGTTTTTCTAGGTATAACCGTTCGTTTGTAGTAACCGTTTTCATTTTTAGGTTTCACTCTGTTTTCTCCTATAGGGATACATGTATTTGGAACTCTAAATCAAACACGGTTTGTGCTAGCTCTTTGAAACGTGACACAATAAAGCAGTTTCAAGTTCTATCTCTATGCTTTGTTTGCTGTTGATGTAGCCCTAAGAAGAGACTGGCGAAAATCACTTTGATGGAAAGGGGTTGCCAAGCTTCCAAAAAACTACGAGTTGCCTGAAATATCAGCAAATATTTTTTTACCCAATCTTGATGATTCTTTCAGGTAATGATCAGTACACCAAAACCACTTGGCTCACCAAATTTCGTTCTTCTAGGTTAAACCGTTCGTTTGCAGTAACCGTTTTCATTTTTAGGTTTCACTCTGTTTTCTCCTATAGGGATACATGTATTTGGAACTCTAAATCAAACACGGTTTTTGCTAGCTCCTTGAAACTTGACACAATAAATCAGTTTCAAGTTCTATCTCTATGGTTTCTTTGCTGTTGATGTAGCCCTAAGCAGAGACTGGCGAAAATCACTTTGATGAAAAGGGGTTGCCAAGCTTCCAAAAAACTACGAGTTGCCTGAAATCTCAGCAAACATTTTTTCACCCAATATTGATGATTCTTTCAGGTAATGATTAGTACACCAAAACCACTTGGCTCACCAAATTTCGTTCTTCTAGGTTAAACCGTTCGTTTGCAGTAACCGTTTTCATTTTTAGGTTTCACTCTATTTTCTCCTATAGGGATACCTGTATTTGGAACTCTAAATCAAACACGGTTTGTGCTAGCTCTTTGAAACTTGACAGAATAAAGCAGTTTCAAGTTCTATCTCTAGGGTTTGTTTGCTGTTGACGTAGCCCTAAGCAGAGACTGGCGAAAATCACTTTGATGGAAAGGGGTTGCCAAGCTTCCAAGAAACTACGAGTTGCCTGAAATCTCAGCAAACATTTTTTCACCATATCTTGATGATTCTTTCAGGTAATGATCAGTCCACCAAAACAACTTGGATCACCAAATTTCGTTCTTCTAGGTTAAACCGTTCGTTTGCAGTAACCGTTTTCATTTTTAGGTTTCACTCTGTTTTCTCCTATACGAATACATGTATTTGGAACTCTAAATCAAACACGCTTTGTGCTAGCTCTTTGAAACTTGACACAATAAAGAAGTTTCAAGTTCCATCTCTATGGTTTGTTTGCTGTTGATGTAGCCCTAAGCAGAGACTGGCGAAAATCACTTTGAGGGAAAGGGGTTGCCAAGCTTCCAAAAAACTACGAGTTGCCTGAAATCTCAGCAAACATTTTTTCACCCAATCTTGATGATTCTTTCAGGTAATGATCAGTACACCAAAACCACTTGGCTCACCAAATTTCGTTCTTCTAGGTTAAACCGTTCGTTTGCAGTAACCGTTTTCATTTTTAGGTTTCACTCTGTTTTCTCCTATAGGGATACATGTATTTGGAACTCTAAATCAACCACGGTTTGTGCTAGCTCTTTGAAACTTGACACAATAAAGCAGTTTCAAGTTCTATCTCTATGGTTTGTTTGCTGTTGATGTAGCCCTAAGCAGAGACTGGCGAAAATCACTTTGATGGAGAGGGATTGCCAAGCTTCCAAAAAACTACGAGTTGCCTGAAATCTCAGCAAACATTTTTTCACCCAATCTTGATGATTCTTTCAGGTAATGATCAGTACACCAAAACCACTTGGCTCACCAAATTTCGTTCTTCGAGGTTAAACCGTTCGTTTGCAGTAACCGTTTTCATTTTTAGGTTTCACTCTGTTTTCTCCTATAGGGATACATGTATTTGGAACTCTAAATCAAACACGGTTTGTGCTAGCTCTTTGAAACTTGACACAATAAAGCAGTTTCAAGTTCTATCTTTATGGTTTGTTTGTTGTTGATGTAGCCCTAAGCAGAGACTGGCAAAAATCACTTTGATGGAAAGGGGTTGCAAAGCTTCCAAAAAACTACGAGTTGCCTGAAATCTCAGCAAACATTTTTTCACCCAATCTTGATGATTCTTTCAGGTAATGATCAGTACAGCAAAACCACTTGGCTCACCAAATTTCGTTCTTCTAGGTTAAACCGTTGTTTGCAGTAACCGTTTTCATTTTTAGGTTTCACTCTGTTTTCTCCTATACGGATACATGTATTTGGAACTCTAAATCAAACACAGTTTTTGCTAGCTCTTTGAGACTTGACACAATAAAGCAGTTTCAAGTTCTATCTCTATGGTTTGTTTGCTGTTGATGTAGCCCTAAGCAGAGACTACCGAAAATCACTTTGATGGAGAGGGGTTGCCAAGCTTCCAAAAAACTACGAGTTGCCTGAAATCTCAGCAAACATTTTTTCACCCAATCTTGATGATTCTTTCAGGTAATGATCAGTACACCAATACCACTTGGCTCACCAAATTTAGTTCTTCTACTTTTAACCGTTTGTTTGCAGTAACCGTTTTCATTTTTAGGTTTCACTCTGTTTTCTCCTATAGGGATACATGTATTTGGAACTCTAAATCAAACACGCTTTGTGCTAGCTCTTTGAAACTTGACACAATAAAGAAGTTTCAAGTTCCATCTCTATGGTTTGTTTGCTGTTGATGTAGCCCTAAGCAGAGACTGGCGGAAATCACTTTGAGGGAAAAGGGTTGCCAAGCTTCCAAAAAACTACGAGTTGACTGAAATCTCAGCAAACATTTTTTCACCCAATCTTGATGATTCTTTCAGGTAATGATCAGTACACCAAAACCACTTGGCTCAACAAATTTCGTTCTTCTAGGTTAAACCGTTCGTTTGCAGTAACCTTTTTCATTTTTAGGTTTCACTCTGTTTTCTCCTATAGGGATACATGTATTTGGAACTCTAAATCAAACACGGTTTGTGCTAGCTCTTTGAAACTTGACACAATAAAGAGGTTCAAGTTCTATCTCTATGGTTTGTTTGCTGTTGATGTAGCCCTAAGCAGAGACTGGCGAAAATCACTTTGATGGAAAGGGGTTGCCACGCTTCCAAAAAACTACAAGTTGCCTGAAATCTCAGCAAACATTTTTTCAACATATCTTGATGATTCTTTCAGGTAATGATCAGTACACCAAAACCACTTGGCTCACCAAATTTCGTTCTTCTAGGTAAAACCGTTTGTTTGCAGTAACCGTTTTCATTTTTAGGTTTCACTCTGTTTTCTCTTATAGAGATACATGTATTTGGAACTCTAAATCAAACACGGTTTGTGCTAGCTCTTTGAAACTTGACACAATAAATCAGGTTCAAGTTCTATCTCTATGGTGTGTTAGCTGTTGATGTAGCCCTAAGCAGAGACTGGCGAAAATCACTTTGATGGAAAGGGGTTGCCAAGCTTCCAAAAAACTACGAGTTGCCTGAAATCTCAGCAAACATTTTTTCACACAATCTTGATGATTCTTTCAGGTAATGATCAGTACACCAAAACCACTTTGCTCACCAAATTTAGTTCCTCTAGGTTAAACCGTTCATTTGCAGTAACCGTTTACATTTTTAGGTTTCACTCTGTTTTCTCCTATAGGGATACATTTATTTGGAACTCTAAATCAAACACGGTTTGTGCTTGCTCTTTGAAACTTTACACAATAAAGCAGTTTCAAGTTCTATCTCTATGCTTTGTTTGCTGTTGATGTAGCCCTAAGCAGAGACTGGCGAAAATCACTTTGATGGAAAGGGGTTGCCATGCTTCCAAAAAACTACGAGTTGCCTGAAATCTCAGCAAACATTTTTTGACCCAGTCTTGATGATTCTTTCAGGTAATGATCAGTACACCAAAACCACTTGGCTCACCAAATTTCGTTCTTCTAGGTTAAACCGTTCGTTTGCAGTAACCGTTTTCATTTTTAGGTTTCACTCTGTTTTCTCCTATAGGGATACATGTATTTGGAACTCTAAATCAAACACGGTTTGTGCTAGCTCTTTGAAACGTGACACAATAAAGCAGTTTCAAGTTCTATCTCTATGCTTTGTTTGCTGTTGATGTAGCCCTAA
Source organism: Ictidomys tridecemlineatus (assembly GCF_052094955.1). Classification (NCBI taxonomy): domain Eukaryota; kingdom Metazoa; phylum Chordata; class Mammalia; order Rodentia; family Sciuridae; genus Ictidomys; species Ictidomys tridecemlineatus. The sequence continues at coordinate 26,251 of NW_027523152.1, forward strand.
GAAGAGACTGGCGAAAATCACTTTGATGGAAAGGGGTTGCCAAGCTTCCAAAAAACTACGAGTTGCCTGAAATATCAGCAAATATTTTTTTACCCAATCTTGATGATTCTTTCAGGTAATGATCAGTACACCAAAACCACTTGGCTCACCAAATTTCGTTCTTCTAGGTTAAACCGTTCGTTTGCAGTAACCGTTTTCATTTTTAGGTTTCACTCTGTTTTCTCCTATAGGGATACATGTATTTGGAACTCTAAATCAAACACGGTTTTTGCTAGCTCCTTGAAACTTGACACAATAAATCAGTTTCAAGTTCTATCTCTATGGTTTCTTTGCTGTTGATGTAGCCCTAAGCAGAGACTGGCGAAAATCACTTTGATGAAAAGGGGTTGCCAAGCTTCCAAAAAACTACGAGTTGCCTGAAATCTCAGCAAACATTTTTTCACCCAATATTGATGATTCTTTCAGGTAATGATTAGTACACCAAAACCACTTGGCTCACCAAATTTCGTTCTTCTAGGTTAAACCGTTCGTTTGCAGTAACCGTTTTCATTTTTAGGTTTCACTCTGTTTTCTCCTATAGGGATACATGTATTTGGAACTCTAAATCAAACACGGTTTGTGCTAGCTCTTTGAAACTTGACAGAATAAAGCAGTTTCAAGTTCTATCTCTAGGGTTTGTTTGCTGTTGACGTAGCCCTAAGCAGAGACTGGCGAAAATCACTTTGATGGAAAGGGGTTGCCAAGCTTCCAAGAAACTACGAGTTGCCTGAAATCTCAGCAAACATTTTTTCACCATATCTTGATGATTCTTTCAGGTAATGATCAGTCCACCAAAACAACTTGGATCACCAAATTTCGTTCTTCTAGGTTAAACCGTTCGTTTGCAGTAACCGTTTTCATTTTTAGGTTTCACTCTGTTTTCTCCTATACGAATACATGTATTTGGAACTCTAAATCAAACACGCTTTGTGCTAGCTCTTTGAAACTTGACACAATAAAGAAGTTTCAAGTTCCATCTCTATGGTTTGTTTGCTGTTGATGTAGCCCTAAGCAGAGACTGGCGAAAATCACTTTGAGGGAAAGGGGTTGCCAAGCTTCCAAAAAACTACGAGTTGCCTGAAATCTCAGCAAACATTTTTTCACCCAATCTTGATGATTCTTTCAGGTAATGATCAGCACACCAAAACCACTTGGCTCACCAAATTTCGTTCTTCTAGGTTAAACCGTTCGTTTGCAGTAACCGTTTTCATTTTTAGGTTTCACTCTGTTTTCTCCTATAGGGATACATGTATTTGGAACTCTAAATCAACCACGGTTTGTGCTAGCTCTTTGAAACTTGACACAATAAAGCAGTTTCAAGTTCTATCTCTATGGTTTGTTTGCTGTTGATGTAGCCCTAAGCAGAGACTGGCGAAAATCACTTTGATGGAGAGGGATTGCCAAGCTTCCAAAAAACTACGAGTTGCCTGAAATCTCAGCAAACATTTTTTCACCCAATCTTGATGATTCTTTCAGGTAATGATCAGTACACCAAAACCACTTGGCTCACCAAATTTTGTTCTCCTAGGTTAAACCGTTCGTTTGCAGTAACCGTTTACATTTTTAGGTTTCACTCTGTATTCTCCTATAGGGATACATGTATTTGGAACTCTAAATCAAACACGGTTTGTGCTAGCTCTTTGAAACTTGACACAATAAAGCAGTTTCAAGTTCTATCTTTATGGTTTGTTTGCTGTTGATGTAGCCCTAAGCAGAGACTGGCAAAAATCACTTTGATGGAAAGGGGTTGCAAAGCTTCCAAAAAACTACGAGTTGCCTGAAATCTCAGCAAACATTTTTTCACCCAATCTTGATGATTCTTTCAGGTAATGATCAGTACAGCAAAACCACTTGGCTCACCAAATTTCGTTCTTCTAGGTTAAACCGTTGTTTGCAGTAACCGTTTTCATTTTTAGGTTTCACTCTGTTTTCTCCTATACGGATACATGTATTTGGAACTCTAAATCAAACACAGTTTTTGCTAGCTCTTTGAGACTTGACACAATAAAGCAGTTTCAAGTTCTATCTCTATGGTTTGTTTGCTGTTGATGTAGCCCTAAGCAGAGACTACCGAAAATCACTTTGATGGAGAGGGGTTGCCAAGCTTCCAAAAAACTACGAGTTGCCTGAAATCTCAGCAAACATTTTTTCACCCAATCTTGATGATTCTTTCAGGTAATGATCAGTACACCAATACCACTTGGCTCACCAAATTTAGTTCTTCTACTTTAAACCGTTTGTTTGCAGTAACCGTTTTCATTTTTAGGTTTCACTCTGTTTTCTCCTATAGGGATACATGTATTTGGAACTCTAAATCAAACACGCTTTGTGCTAGCTCTTTGAAACTTGACACAATAAAGAAGTTTCAAGTTCCATCTCTATGGTTTGTTTGCTGTTGATGTAGCCCTAAGCAGAGACTGGCGGAAATCTCTTTGAGGGAAAGGGTTTGCCAAGCTTCCAAAAAACTACGAGTTGACTGAAATCTCAGCAAACATTTTTTCACCCAATCTTGATGATTCTTTCAGGTAATGATCAGTACACCAAAACCACTTGGCTCAACAAATTTCGTTCTTCTAGGTTAAACCGTTCGTTTGCAGTAACCGTTTTCATTTTTAGGTTTCACTCTGTTTTCTCCTATAGGGATACATGTATTTGGAACTCTAAATCAAACACGGTTTGTGCTAGCTCTTTGAAACTTGACACAATAAAGAGGTTCAAGTTCTATCTCTATGGATTGTTTGCTGTTGATGTAGCCCTAAGCAGAGACTGGCGAAAATCACTTTGATGGAAAGGGGTTGCCACGCTTCCAAAAAACTACAAGTTGCCTGAAATCTCAGCAAACATTTTTTCAACATATCTTGATGATTCTTTCAGGTAATGATCAGTACACCAAAACCACTTGGCTCACCACATTTCGTTCTTCTAGGTTAAACCGTTCGTTTGCAGTAACCGTTTTCATTTTTAGGTTTCACTCTGTTTTCTCCTATAGGGATACCTGTATTTGGAACTCTAAATCAAACACGGTTTGTGCTAGCTCTTTAAAACTTGACACAATAAAGCAGTTTCAAGTTCTATCTCTATGGTTTGTTTGCTGTTGATGTAGCCCTAAGCAGAGACTGGCGAAAATCACTTTGATGGAAAGGGGTTGCCAAGCTTCCAAAAAACTACGAGTTGCCTGAAATCTCAGCAAACATTTTTTCACCCAATTTTGATGATTCTGTCAGGTAATGATCAGTACACCAAAACCACTTGGCTCACCAAATTTCGTTCTTCTAGGTTAAACCGTTCATTTGCAGTAACCGTTTTCATTTTTAGATTTCACTCTGTTTTCTCCTATAGGGATACATGTATTTGGAACTCTAAATCAAAGACGGTTTGTGCTAGCTCTTTGAAACTTGACACAATAAAGCAGTTTCAAGTTCTATCTCTATGGTTTGTTTGCTGTTGACATAGCCCTAAGCAGAGACTGGCGAAAATCACTTTGATGGAAAGGGGTTGCCAAGCTTCCAAAAAACTACGAGTTGCCTGAAATCTCAGCAAACATTTTTTCACCCAATCTTGATGATTCTTTCAGGTAATGATCAGTACACCAAAACCACTTGGCTCACCAATTTTAGTTCTTCTAGGTTAAACCGTTCGTTTGCAGTAACCGTTTCATTTTTAGGTTTCACTCTGTTTTCTCCTATTGGGATACATGTATTTGGAACTCTAAATCAAACACGGTTTGTGCTAGCTCTTTGAGACTTGACACAATAAAGCAGTTTCAAGTTCTATCTTTTTAATTTGTTTGCTGTTGATGTAGCCCTAAGCAGAGACTACCGAAAATCACTTTGAAGGAAAGGGGTTGCCAAGCTTCCAAAAAACTACGAGTTGCCTGAAATCTCAGCAAACATTTTTTCACCCAATCTTGATGATTCTTTCAGGTAATGATTAGTACATTAAAACCACTTGCCTCACCACATTTCGTTCTTCTAGGTTAAACCGTTCGTTTGCAGTAACCGTTTTTATTTTTAGGTTTCACTCTGTTTTCTCCTATAGGGAAACATATATTTGGAACTCTACATAAAACACGGTTTGTGGCAGCTCTTTGAAACTTGACACAATAAAGCAGTTTCAAGTTCTATCTCTATGGTTTGTTTGCTGTTGATGTAGCCCTAAGCAGAGACTGGCGAAAATCACTTTGATGGAAAGGGGTTGCCAAGCTTCCAAAAAACTACGAGTTGCCTGAAATCTCAGCAAACATTTTTTCACCCAATCTTGATGATTCTTTCAGGTAATGATCAGTACACCAAAACCACTTGGCTCACCAAATTTCGTTCTTCTAGGTTAAACCGTTCGTTTGCAGTAACCGTTTTCATTTTTAGGTTTCACTCTGTTTTCTGCTATAGGGATACATGTATTTGGAAGTCTAAATCAAACACGGTTTGTGCTAGCTCTTTGAAACTTGAAACAATAAAGCAGTTTCATGTTATATCTCTATGGTTTGTTTGCTGTTGATGTAGCCCTAAGCAGAGACTGGCGACAATCACTTTGATGGAAAGGGGTTGCCAAGCTTCCAAAAAACTACGAGTTGCCTGAAATCTCAGCAAACATTTTTTCACCCAAACTTGATGATTCTTTCAGGTAATGATCAGTACAGCAAAACCACTTGGCTCACCAAATTTCGTTCTTCTAGGTTAAACTGTTCGTTTGCAGTAACCGTTTTCATTTTTAGGTTTCACTCTGTTTTCTCCTATAGGGATACATGTATTTGGAACTCTAAATCAAACACGGTTTGTGCTAGCTTTTTGAAACTTGACACAATAAAGCAGTTTCAAGTTCTATCTCTATGGTTTGTTTGCTGTTGATGTAGCCCTAAGCAGAGACTGGCGACAATCACTTAGATGGAAAGGGGTTGCCAAGCTTCCAAGAAACTACGAGTTGCCTGAAATCTCAGCAAACATTTTTTCACCCAATCTTGATGATTCTTTCAGGTAATGATCAGTACACCAAAACCACTTGGCTCACCAAATTTCGTTCTTCTAGGTTAAACCGTTCGTTTTCAGTAGCCGTTTACATTTTTAGGTTTCCCTCTGTTTTCTCCTATACGGATACATGTATTTGGAACTCTAAATCAAACACGGTTTGTGCTAGCTGTTTGAAACATGACACAATAAAGCAGTTTCAAATTCTATCTCTATGGTTTGTTTGCTGTTGATGTAGCCCTAAGCAGAGACTGGCGACAATCACTTTGATGGAAAGGTGTTGCCAAGCTTCCAAGAAACTACGAGTTGCCTGAAATCTCAGCAAACATTTTTTCACCATATCTTGATGATTCTTTCAGGTAATGATCATACACCAAAACCACTTGGCTCACCAAATTTCGTTCTTCTAGGTTAAACCGTTCTTTTGCAGTAACCGTTTTCATTTTTAGGTTTCACTCTGTTTTCTCCTCTAGGGATACATGTATTTGGAACTCTAAATCAAACACGGTTTGTGCTAGCTCTTTGAGACTTGACACAATAAAGCAGTTTCAAGTTCTATCTCTATGGTTTGTTTGCTGTTGATGTAGCCCTAAGCAGAGACTACCGAAAATCACTTTGATGGAAAGGGGTTGCCAAGCTTCCAAAAAACTACGAGTTGCCTGAAATCTCAGCAAACATTTTTTCACCCAATCTTGATGATTCTTTCAGGTAATGATCAGTACACCAAAACCACTTGGCTCACCAAATTTAGTTCTTCTAGTTTAAACCGTTCGTTTGCAGTAACCGTTTTCATTTTTAGGTTTCACTCTGTTTTCTCCTATAGGGATACATGTATTTGGAACTCTAAATCAAACACGCTTTGTGCTAGCTCTTTGAAACTTGAAACAATAAAGAAGTTTCAAGTTCCATCTCTATGGTTTGTTTGCTGTTGATTTAGCCCTAAGCAGAGACTGGCGAAAATCACTTTGATGGAAAGGGGTTGCCAAGCTTCCAAAAAACTACGAGTTGCCTGAAATCTCAGCAACCATTTTTTCACCCAATCTTGATGATTCTTTCAGGTAATGATCATACACCAAAACCACTTGGCTCACCAAATTTCGTTCTTCTAGGTTAAACCGTTCGTTTGCAGTAACCGTTTTCATTTTTAGGTTTCACTCTGTTTTCTCCTATAGGGATACATGTATTTGGAACTCTAAATCAAACACGGTTTGTGCTAGCTCTTTGAAACTTGACACAATAAAGCAGTTTCATGTTCTATCTCTATGGTATGTTTGCTGTTGATGTAGCCCTAAGCAGAGACTGGAGAAAAATCACTTTGATGGAGAGGGGTTGCCAAGCTTCCAAAAAACTACGAGTTGCCTGAAATCTCAGCAAATATTTTTTCACCCAATCTTGATGATTCTTTCAGGTAATGATCAGTACAGCAAAACCACTTGGCTCACCAAATTTCGTTCTTCTAGGTTAAACTGTTCGTTTGCAGTAACCGTTTTCATTTTTAGGTTTCACTCTGTTTTCTCCTATAGGGATACATGTATTTGGAACTCTAAATCAAACACGGTTTGTGCTAGCTTTTTGAAACTTGACACAATAAAGCAGTTTCAAGTTCTATCTCTATGGTTTGTTTGCTGTTGATGTAGCCCTAAGCAGAGACTGGCGACAATCACTTAGATGGAAAGGGGTTGCCAAGCTTCCAAGAAACTACGAGTTGCCTGAAATCTCAGCAAACATTTTTTCACCCAATCTTGATGATTCTTTCAGGTAATGATCAGTACACCAAAACCACTTGGCTCACCAAATTTCGTTCTTCTAGGTTAAACCGTTCGTTTTCAGTAGCCGTTTACATTTTTAGGTTTCCCTCTGTTTTCTCCTATACGGATACATGTATTTGGAACTCTAAATCAAACACGGTTTGTGCTAGCTGTTTGAAACATGACACAATAAAGCAGTTTCAAATTCTATCTCTATGGTTTGTTTGCTGTTGATGTAGCCCTAAGCAGAGACTGGCGACAATCACTTTGATGGAAAGGTGTTGCCAAGCTTCCAAGAAACTACGAGTTGCCTGAAATCTCAGCAAACATTTTTTCACCATATCTTGATGATTCTTTCAGGTAATGATCATACACCAAAACCACTTGGCTCACCAAATTTCGTTCTTCTAGGTTAAACCGTTCGTTTGCAGTAACCGTTTTCATTTTTAGGTTTCACTCTGTTTTCTCCTCTAGGGATACATGTATTTGGAACTCTAAATCAAACACGGTTTGTGCTAGCTCTTTGAGACTTGACACAATAAAGCAGTTTCAAATTCTATCTCTATGGTTTGTTTGCTGTTGATGTAGCCCTAAGCAGAGACTACCGAAAATCACTTTGATGGAAAGGGGTTGCCAAGCTTCCAAAAAACTACGAGTTGCCTGAAATCTCAGCAAACATTTTTTCACCCAATCTTGATGATTCTTTCAGGTAATGATCAGTACACCAAAACCACTTGGCTCACCAAATTTAGTTCTTCTAGTTTAAACCGTTCGTTTGCAGTAACCGTTTTCATTTTTAGGTTTCACTCTGTTTTCTCCTATAGGGATACATGTATTTGGAACTCTAAATCAAACACGCTTTGTCCTAGCTCTTTGAAACTTGAAACAATAAAGAAGTTTCAAGTTCCATCTCTATGGTTTGTTTGCTGTTGATTTAGCCCTAAGCAGAGACTGGCGAAAATCACTTTGATGGAAAGGGGTTGCCAAGCTTCCAAAAAACTACGAGTTGCCTGAAATCTCAGCAAACATTTGTTCACCCAATCTTGATGATTCTTTCAGGTAATGATCATACACCAAAACCACTTGGCTCACCAAATTTCGTTCTTCTAGGTTAAACCGTTCGTTTGCAGTAACCGTTTTCATTTTTAGGTTTCACTCTGTTTTCTCCTATAGGGATACATGTATTTGTACTCTAAATCAAACACGGTTTGTGCTAGCTCTTTGAAACTTGACACAATAAAGCAGTTTCATGTTCTATCTCTATGGTATGTTTGCTGTTGATGTAGCCCTAAGCAGAGACTGGAGAAAAATCACTTGGATGGAGAGGGGTTGCCAAGCTTCCAAAAAACTACGAGTTGCCTGAAATCTCAGCAAATATTTTTTCACCCAATCTTGATGATTCTTTCAGGTAATGATCAGTACAGCAAAACCACTTGGCTCACCAAATTTCGTTCTTCTAGGTTAAACCGTTCGTTTGCAGTAACCGTTTTCATTTTTAGGTTTCACTCTTTTTTCTCCTATACTGATACATGTATTTGGAATTCTAAATCAAACACGGTTTGTGCTAGCTCTTTGAAACTTGACACAATAAAGCAGTTTCAAGTTCTATCTTTATGGTTTGTTTGCTGTTGATATAGCCCTAAGCAGATACTGGCAAAAATCACTTTGATGGAAAGGGGTTGCAAAGCTTCCAAAAAACTACAAGTTGCCTGAAATCTCAGCAAACATTTTTTCACCCAATCTTGATGATTCTTTCAGGTAATGATCAGTACACCAAAACCACTTGGCTCACCAAATTTCGTTCTTCTAGGTTAAACCGTTGTTTGCAGTCACCGTTTTCATTTTTAGGTTTCACTCCGTTTTCTCCTATACGGATACATGTATTTGGAACTCTAAATCAAACACAGTTTCTGCTAGCTCTTTGAAACTTGACACAATAAAGCAGTTTCAAATTCTATCTCTATGGTTTGTTTGCTGTTGATGTAGCCCTAAGCAGAGACTACCGAAAATCACTTTGATGGAAAGGGATTGCCAAGCTTCCAAAAAACTACGAGTTGCCTGAAATCTCAGCAAACATTTTTTCACCCAATCTTGATGATTCTTTCAGGTAATGATCAGTACACCAAAACCACTTGGCTCACCAAATTTAGTTCTTCTAGTTTAAACCGTTCGTTTGCAGTAACCGTTTTCATTTTTAGGTTTCACTCTGTTTTCTCCTATAGGGATACATGTATTTGGAACTCTAAATCAAACACGCTTTGTGCTAGCTCTTTGAAACTTGACACAATTAAGAAGTTTCAAGTTCCATCTCTATGGTTTGCTTGCTGTTGATGTAGCCCTAAGCAGAGACTGGCGAAAATCACTTTGAGGGAAAGGGGTTGCCAAGCTTCCAAAAAACTACGAGTTGCCTGAAATCTCAGCAAACATTTTTTCACCCAATCTTGATGATTCTTTCAGGTAATGATCAGTACACCAAAACCACTTGGCTCAACAAATTTCGTTCTTCTAGGTTAAACCGTTCGTTTGCAGTAACCGTTTTCATTTTTAGGTTTCACTCTGTTTTCTCCTATAGGGATACATGTATTTGGAACTCTAAATCAAACACGGTTTGTGCTAGCTCTTTGAAACTTGACACAATAAAGTAGTTTCAAGTTCTATCTCTATGGTTGTTTGCTGTTGATGTAGCCCTAAGGAGAGACTGGCGACAATCACTTTGATGGAAAGGGGTTGCCAAACTTCCAAAAAACTACAAGTTGCCTGAAATCTCAGCAAACATTTTTTCACCCAATCTTGATGATTCTTTCAGGTAATGATCAGTACACCAAAACCACTTGTCTCACCAAATTTCGTTTTTCTAGGTTAAACCGTTCGTTTGCAGTAACCGTTTTCATTTTTAGGTTTCACTCTGTTTTCTCCTATAGGGATACATGTATTTGGAACTCTAAATCAAACACGGTTTGTGCTAGCTCTTTGAAACTTGACACAATAAAGCAGTTTCATGTTCTATCTCTATGGTTTGTTTGCTGTTGATGTAGCCCTAAGCAGAGACTGGCGAAAATCACTTTGATGGAGAGGGATTGCCAAGCTTCCAAAAAACTACGAGTTGCCTGAAATCTCAGCAAATATTTTTTCACCCAATCTTGATGATTCTTTCAGGTAATGATCAGTACAGCAAAACCACTTGGCTCACCAAATTTCGTTCTTCTAGGTTAAACCGTTCGTTTGCAGTAACCGTTTTCATTTTTAGGTTTCACTCTGTTTTCTCCTATAGGGATACATGTATTTGGAACTCTAAATCAAACACGGTTTGTGCTAGCTCTTTGAAACTTGACACAATAAAGCAGTTTCAAGTTCTATCTCTATGGTTTGTTTGCTGTTGACGTAGCCCTAAGCAGAGACTGGCGAAAATCACTTTGATGGAAAGGGGTTGCCAAGCTTCCAAAAAACTACGAGATGCCTGAAATCTCAGCAAACATTTTTTCACCCAATCTTGATGATTCTTCAGGTAATGATCAGTACACCAAAACCACTTGGCTCACCAAATTTCGTTCTTCTAGGTTAAACCGTTGTTTGCAGTCACCGTTTTCATTTTTAGGTTTCACTCTGTTTTCTCCTATACGGATACATGTATTTGGAACTCTAAAGCAAACACAGTTTGTGCTAGCTCTTTGAAACTTGACACAATAAAGCAGTTTCAAATTCTATCTCTATGGTTTGTTTGCTGTTGATGTAGCCCTAAGCAGAGACTACCGAAAATCACTTTGATGGAAAGGGATTGCCAAGCTTCCAAAAAACTACGAGTTGCCTGAAATCTCAGCAAACATTTTTTCACCCAATCTTGATGATTCTTTCAGGTAATGACCAGTACACCAAAACCACTTGGCTCACCAAATTTCGTTCTTCTAGGTTAAACCGTTCATTTGCAGTAACCGTTTTCATTTTTAGTTTTCACTCTGTTTTCTCCTATAGAAATACATGTATTTGGAACTCTAAATCAAACACGGTTTGTGCTAGCTCTTTGAAACTTGACACAATAAAGCACTTTCAAGTTCTATCTCTATGGTTTGTTTGCTGTTGATGTAGCCTTAAGCAGAGACTTGCGAAAATCACTTTGATGGAAAGGGGTTGCGAAGCTTCCAAAAAACTACGAGTTGCCTGAAATCTCAGCAAACATTTTTTCACGCAATCTTGATGATTCTTTCAGGTAATGATCAGTACACCAAAACCACTTGGCTCACCAAATTTCGTTCTTCTAGGTTAAACCGTTCGTTTGCAGTAACCGTTTTCATTTTTAGGTTTCACTCTGTTTTCTCCTATAGGGATACATGTATTTGGAACTCTAAATCAAACACGGTTTGTGCTAGCTCTTTGTAACTTGACACAATAAAGAAGTTTCAAGTTCTATCTCTATGGTTTGTTTGCTGTTGATGTAGCCCTGAGCAGAGAATGGCGAAAATCACTTTGATGGAATGGAGTTGCCAAGCTTCCAAAAAACTACGAGTTGCCTGAAATCTCAGCAAACCTTTTTTCACCCAATCTTGATGATTCTTTCACGTAATGATCAGTACACCAAAACCACTTGGCTCACCAAATTTCGTTCTTCTAGGTTAAACCGTTCATTTGCAGTAACCGTTTTCATTTTTAGGTTTCACTCTGTTTTCTCCTATAGAGATACATGTATTTGGAACTCTAAATCAAACACGGTTTGTGCTAGCTCTTTGAAACTTGACACAATAAAGCAGTTTCAAGTTCTATCTCTATGGTTTGTTTGCTGTTGATGTAGCCCTAAGCAGAGACTGGTGAAAATCACTTTGATGGAAAGGGGTTGCCAAGGTTCCAAAAAACTACGAGTTGCCTGAAATCTCAGCAAACATTTTTTCACCCAATCTTGATGATTCTTTCAGGTAATGATCAGTACACCAAAACCACTTGGCTCACCAAATTTCGTTCTTCTAGGTTAAACCGTTCGTTTGCAGTAACCGTTTTCATTTTTAGGTTTCACTCTGTTTTCTCCTATAGGGATACATGTATTTGGAACTGTAAATCAAACACGGTTTGTGCTAGCTCTTTGATACTTGACACAATAATGCAGTTTCAAGTTCTATCTCTATAGTTTGTTTGCTGTTGATGTAGCCCTAAGCAGAGACTGGCGAAAATCACTTTGATGGAAAGGGGTTGCGAAGCTTCCAAAAAACTACGAGTTGCGTGAAATCTCAGCAAACATTTTTTCACCAAATCTTGATGATTCTTTCAGGTAATGATCAGTACACCAAAACCACTTGGCTCACCAAATTTCGTTCTTCTAGGTTAAACCGTTCATTTCCAGTAATCGTTTTCATTTTTAGGTTTCAATCTGTTTTCTCCTATAGAAATACATGTATTTGGAACTCTAAATCAAACACGGTTTGTGCTAGCTCTTTGAAACTTGACACAATAAAGCAGTTTCATGGTATATCTCTATGGTTTGTTTGCTATAGATGTAGCCCTAAGAGAGACTGGCGAAAATCACTTTGATGGAAAGGGGTTGCCAAGCTTCCAAAAAACTACGGGTTTCCTGAAATCTCAGCAAACATTTTTTCACCCAATCTTGATGATTCTTTCAGGTAATGACCAGTACACCAAAACCACTTGGCTCACCAAATTTCGTTCTTCTAGGTTAAACCGTTCATTTGCAGTAACCGTTTTCATTTTTAGTTTTCACTCTGTTTTCTCCTATAGAAATACATATATTTGGAACTCTAAATCAAACACGGTTTGTGCTAGCTCTTTGAAACTTGACACAATAAAGCACTTTCAAGTTCTATCTCTATGGTTTGTTTGCTGTTGATGTAGCCTTAAGCAGAGACTTGCGAAAATCACTTTGATGGAAAGGGGTTGCGAAGCTTCCAAAAAACTACGAGTTGCCTGAAATCTCAGCAAACATTTTTTCACGCAATCTTGATGATTCTTTCAGGTAATGATCAGTACACCAAAACCACTTGGCTCACCAAATTTCGTTCTTCTAGGTTAAACCGTTCCTTTGCAGTAACCGTTTTCATTTTTAGGTTTCACTCTGTTTTCTCCTATAGAAATACATGTATTTGGAACTCTAAATCAAACACGGTTTGTGCTAGCTCTTTGAAACTTGACACAATAAAGCAGTTTCAAGTTCTATCTCTATGGTTTGTTTGCTGTAGATGTTGCCCTAAGCAGAGACTGGCGAAAATCACTTTGATGGAAAGGGGTTGCCAAGCTTCCAAAAAACTACGAGTTGCCTGAAATCTCAGCAAACATTTTTTCACCCAATCTTGATGATTCTTTCAGGTAATGATCAGTACACCAAAACCACTTGGCTCACCAAATTTTGTTCTTCTAGGTTAAACCGTTCCTTTGCAGTAACCGTTTTCATTTTTAGGTTTCACTCTGTTTTCTCCTATAGGGATACATGTATTTGGAACTCTAAATCAAACACGGTTTGTGCTAGCTCTTTGTAACTTGACACAATAAAGAAGTTTCAAGTTCTATCTCTATGGTTTGTTTGCTGTTGATGTAGCCCTGAGCAGAGAATGGCGAAAATCACTTTGATGGAATGGAGTTGCCAAGCTTCCAAAAAACTACGAGTTGCCTGAAATCTCAGCAAACCTTTTTTCACCCAATCTTGATGATTCTTTCAGGTAATGATCAGTACACCAAAACCACTTGGCTCACCAAATTTCGTTCTTCTAGGTTAAACCGTTCATTTGCAGTAACCGTTTTCATTTTTAGGTTTCACTCTGTTTTCTCCTATAGGGATACATGTATTTGGAACTCTAAATCAAACACGGTTTGTGCTAGCTCTTTGAAACTTGACACAATAAAGCAGTTACAAGTTCTACCTCTATGGTTTTTTTGCTGTTGATGTAGCCATAAGCAGACACTGGCGAAAATCACTTTGATGGAAAGGGGTTGCCAAGCTTCCAAAAAACTACGAGTTGCCTGAAATCTCAGCAAACATTTTTTCACCCAATCTTGATGATTCTTCCAGGTAATGATCAGTACACCAAAACAACTTGGCTCACCACATTTCGTTCTTCTAGGTTAAACCGTTCGTTTGCAGTAACCGTTTTCATTTTTAGGTTTCACTCTGTTTTCTCCTATAGGGATAAATGTATTTGGAACTCTAAATCAAACACGGTTTGTGCTAGCTCTTTGAAACTTGACACAATAAAGCAGTTTCAAGTTCTATCTCTGTGGTTTGTTTGCTGTTGATGTAGCCCTAAGCAGAGCCTGGCGAAAATCACTTGCATGGAAAGGGGTTGCCAAGCTTCCTAAAAACTAGGAGTTGCCTGAAATCTCAGCAAACATTTTTTCACCCAATCTTGATGATTCTTTCAGGTAATGATCAGTACACCAAAACCACTTGGCTCACCAAATTTCGTTCTTCTAGGTTAAACCGTTCCTTTGCAGTAACCCTTTTCATTTTTAGGTTTCACTCTGTTTTCTCCTATAGGGATACATGTATTTGGAACTCTAAATCAAACACGGTTTGTGCTAGCTCTTTGAAACTTGACACACTAAAGCAGTTTCAAGTTCTATCTCTATGGTTTGTTTGCTGTTGATGTAGCCCTAAGCAGAGACTGGCGAAAATCACTTTGATGGAAAGGGGTTACCAAGCTTCCAAAAAACTACGAGTTGCCTGAAATCTCAGCAAACATTTTTTCACCCAATCTTGATGATTCTTTCAGGTAATGATCAGTACACCAAAACCACTTGGCTCACCAAATTTCGTTCTTCTAGATTAAACCATTCGTTTGCAGTAACCGTTTTCATTTTTAGGTTTCACTCTGTTTTCTCCTATAGGGATACATGTATTTGGAACACTAAATCAAACACGGTTTGTGCTAGCTCTTTGAAACTTGCCACAATAAAGCACTTTCAAGTTCTATCTCTATGGTTTGTTTGCTGTTGATGTAGCCCTAAGCAGAGACTGGCGACAATCACTTTGATGGAAAGGGTTTGCCAAGCTTCCAAAAAACTACGAGTTTCCTGAAATCTCAGCAAACATTTTTTCACGCAATCTTGATGATTCTTTCAGGTAATGATCAGTACACCAAAACCACTTGGCTCACCAAATTTCGTTCTTCTAGGTTAAACCGTTCCTTTGCCGTAACCGTTTTCATTTTTAGATTTCACTCTGTTTTCTCCTATAGAAATACTTGTATTTGGAACTCTAAATCAAACACGGTTTGTGCTAGCTCTTTGAAACTTGACACAATAAAGCATTTTCAAGTTCTATCTCTATGGTTTGTTTGCTGTAGATGTTGCCCTAAGCACAGACTGGCGAAAATCACTTTGATGGAATGGGGTTGCCAAGCTTCCAAAAAACTACGAGTTGCCTGAAATCTCAGCAAACATTTTTTCACCCAATCTTGATGATTCTTTCAGGTAATGATCAGTACACCAAAACCACTTGGCTCACCAAATTTCGTTCTTCTAGGTTAAACCGTTCGTTTGCAGTAACCGTTTTCATTTTTAGGTTTCACTCTGTTTTCTCCTATAGGGATACATGTATTTGGAACTCTAAATCAAACACGGTTTGTGCTAGCTCTTTGAAACTTGACACAATAAAGCAGTTTCAAGTTCTATCTCTATGGTTTGTTTGCTGTTGATGTAGCCCTAAGCAGAGACTGGCGAAAATCACTTTGATGGAAAGAGGTTGCCTAGCTTCCAAAAAAGTAGGAGTTGTCTGAAATCTCAGCAAACATTTTTTTACCCAATTTTGATGATTCTTTCAGGTAATCATCAGTACACCAAAACCACTTGGCTCACCAAATTTCGTTCTTCTAGGTTAAACCGTTCATTTGCAGTAACCGTTTTCATTTTTAGGTTTCTCTCTGTTTTCTCCTATAGGGATACATGTATTTGGAACTCTAAATCAAACACGGTTTTTGCTAGCTCTTTGAAACTTGACATAATAAAGAAGTTTCAAGTTGTATCTCTATGGTTTGTTTGCTGTTGATGTAGCCCTAAGCAGAGACTCGCGAAAATCACTTTGATTGAAAGGGGTTGCCAAGCTTCCAAAAAACTACCAGTTGCCTGAAATCTCAGCAAACATTTTTTCACCCAATCTTGATGATTCTTTCAGGTAATGATCAGTACACCAAAACCACTTGGCTCACCAAATTTCGTTTTTCTAGGTTAAACCGTTCGTTTGCAGTAACCGTTTTCATTTTTAGGTTTCACTCTGTTTTCTCCTATAGTGATACATGTATTTGGAACTCTAAATCAAACACGGTTTGTGCTAGCTCTTTGAAACTTGACACAATAAAGCAGTTTCAAGTTCTATCTCTATGGTTTGTTTGCTGTTGATGTAGCCCTAAGCAGAGACTGGCGAAAATCACTTTGATGTAAAGGGGTTGCCAAGCTTCCAAAAAACTACGAGTTGCCTGAAATCTCAGCAAACATTTTTTCACCCAATCTTGATGATTCTTTCAGGTAATGATAAGTACACCAAAACCACTTGGCTCACCAAATTTCGTTCTTCTAGGTTAAACCGTTCGTTTGCAGTAACCGTTTTCATTTTTAGGTTTCACTCTGTTTTCTCCTATAGGGATACATGTATTTGGAACTCTAAATCAAACACGGTTTGTGCTAGCTCTTTGAAACTTGACACAATAAAGCAGTTTCAAGTTCTATCTCTATGGTTTGTTTGCTGTTGATGTAGCCCTAAGCAGAGACTGGCGAAAATCACTTTGATGGAAAGAGGTTGCCTAGCTTCCAAAAAAGTAGGAGTTGCCTGAAATCTCAGCAAACATTTTTTTACCCAATTTTGATGATTCTTTCAGGTAATCATCAGTACACCAAAACCACTTGGCTCACCAAATTTCGTTCTTCTAGGTTAAACCGTTCATTTGCAGTAACCGTTTTCATTTTTAGGTTTCTCTCTGTTTTCTCCTATAGGGATACATGTATTTGGAACTCTAAATCAAACACGGTTTTTGCTAGCTCTTTGAAACTTGACATAATAAAGCAGTTTCAAGTTCTATCTCTATGGTTTGTTTGCTGTTGATGTAGCCCTAAGCAAAGACTGGCGAAAATCACTTTGATAAAATGGGGTTTCCAAGCTTTTAAAAAACTACGAGTTGCCTGAAATCTCAGCAAACATTTTTACACCCAATCTTGATGATTCTTTCAGGTAATGATCAGTACAGCAAAACCACTTGGCTCACCAAATTTCGTTCTTCTAGGTTAAACCGTTCGTTTGCAGTAATCGTTTTCATTTTTAGGTTTCACTCTGTTTTCTCCTATAGGGATACATGTATTTGGAACTCTAAATCAAACACGGTTTGTGCTAGCTCTTTGAAACTAGACACAATAAAGAAGTTTCAAGTTGTATCTCTATGGTTTGTTTGCTGTTGATGTAGCCCTAAGCAGAGACTGGCGAAAATCACTTTGATTGAAAGGGGTTGCCAAGCTTCCAAAAAACTACCAGTTGCCTGAAATCTCAGCAAACATTTTTTCACCCAATCTTGATGATTCTTTCAGGTAATGATCAGTACACCAAAACCACTTGGCTCACCAAATTTCGTTTTTCTAGGTTAAACCGTTCGTTTGCAGTAACCGTTTTCATTTTTAGGTTTCACTCTGTTTTCTCCTATAGTGATACATGTATTTGGAACTCCAAATACAACACGGTTTGTGCTAGCTCTTTGAAACTTGACACAATAAAGCAGTTTCAAGTTCTGTCTCTATGGTTTGTTTGCTGTTGATGTAGCCCTAAGCAGACACTGGCGAAAATCACTTTGATGGAAAGGGGTTGCCAAGCTTCCAAAAAACTACGAGTTGCCTGAAATCTCAGCAAACAGTTTTTCACCCAATCTTTTTTTTTTTTAAGAGAGTGAGGAGAGAGAGAGAGAGAGAATTTTTAATATTTATTTTTTAGTTCTCGTTGGACACAACATTTTTGTTGGTATGTGGTGCTGAGGATCGAACCCGGGCCGCACGCATGCCAGGCCAGCGGGCTACCGATTGAGCCACATCCCCAGCCCTTTTCACCCAATCTTGATGATTCTTTCAGGTAATGATCAGTACACCAAAACCACTTGGCTCACCGAATTTCGTTCTTCTAAGTTAAACCGTTCGTTTGCAGTAACCGTTTTCATTTTTAGGTTTCACTCTGTTTTCTCCTATAGTGATACATGTATTTGGAACTCTAAATCAAACACGGTTTGTGCTAGCTCTTTGAAACTTGACACAATAAAGCAGTTTCAAGTTCTATCTCTATGGTTTGTTTGCTGTTGATGTAGCCCTAAGCAGAGACTGGCGAAAATCACTTTGATGTAAAGGGGTTGCCAAGCTTCCAAAAAACTACGAGTTGCCTGAAATCTCAGCAAACATTTTTTCACCCAATCTTGATGATTCTTTCAGGTAATGATAAGTACACCAAAACCACTTGGCTCACCAAATTTCGTTCTTCTAGGTTAAACCGTTCGTTTGCAGTAACCGTTTTCATTTTTAGGTTTCACTCTGTTTTCTCCTATAGGGATACATGTATTTGGAAGTCTAAATCAAACACGGTTTATGCTAGCTCTTTGAAACTTGACACAATAAAGCAGTTTCAAGTTCTATCTCTATGGTTTGTTTGCTGTTGATGTAGCCCTAAGCAGAGACTGGCGAAAATCACTTTGATGGAAAGAGGTTGCCTAGCTTCCAAAAAAGTAGGAGTTGCCTGAAATCTCAGCAAACATTTTTTTACCCAATTTTGATGATTCTTTCAGGTAATCATCAGTACACCAAAACCACTTGGCTCACCAAATTTCGTTCTTCTAGGTTAAACCGTTCATTTGCAGTAACCGTTTTCATTTTTAGGTTTCTCTCTGTTTTCTCCTATAGGGATACATGTATTTGGAACTCTAAATCAAACACGGTTTTTGCTAGCTCTTTGAAACTTGACATAATAAAGCAGTTTCAAGTTCTATCTCTATGGTTTGTTTGCTGTTGATGTAGCCCTAAGCAAAGACTGGCGAAAATCACTTTGATAAAATGGGGTTTCCAAGCTTTTAAAAAACTACGAGTTGCCTGAAATCTCAGCAAACATTTTTACACCCAATCTTGATGATTCTTTCAGGTAATGATCAGTACAGCAAAACCACTTGGCTCACCAAATTTCGTTCTTCTAGGTTAAACCGTTCGTTTGCAGTAACCGTTTTCATTTTTAGGTTTCACTCTGTTTTCTCCTATAGGGATACATGTATTTGGAACTCTAAATCAAACACGGTTTGTGCTAGCTCTTTGAAACTAGACACAATAAAGAAGTTTCAAGTTCTATCTCTATGGTTTGTTTGCTGTTGATGTAGCCCTAAGCAGAGACTGGCGAAAATCACTTTGATGGAAAGGGGTTGCCAAGCTTCCAAAAAACTACGAGTTGCCTGAAATCTCAGCAAACATTTTTTCACCCAATCTTGATGATTCTTTCAGGTAATGATCAGTACACCAAAACCACTTGGCTCACCAAATTTCGTTCTTCTAGGTTAAACCGTTCGTTTGCAGTAACCGTTTTCATTTTCAGGTTTCACTCTGTTTTCTCCTATAGGGATACATGTATTTGGAACTCCAAATAAAACACGGTTTGTGCTAGCTCTTTGAAACTTGACACAATAAAGCAGTTTCAAGTTCTATCTCTATGGTTTGTTTGCTGTTGATGTAGCCCTAAGCAGACACTGGCGAAAATCACTTTGATGGAAAGGGGTTGCCAAGCTTCCAAAAAACTACGAGTTGCCTGAAATCTCAGCAAACTTTTTTTCACCCAATCTTGATGATTCTTTCAGATAATGATCAGTACAGCAAAACCACTTGGCTCACCAAATTTCGTTCTTCAATTTTAATCCGTTCGTTTGCAGTAACCGTTTTCATTTTTAGGTTTCACTCTGTTTTCTCCTATAGGGATACATGTATTTGGAACTCTAAATCAAACACGGTTTGTGCTAGCTCTTTGAAACTTGACACAATAAAGCAGTTTTAAGTTCTATCTCTATGGTTTGTTTGCTGTTGATGTAGCCCTAAGCAGAGACTGGCGAAAATCACTTTGATGGAAAGGGGTTGCCAAGCTTCCAAAAAACTACGAGTTGCCTGAAATCTCAGCAAACATTTTTTCACCCAATTTTGATGATTCTTTCACGTAATGATCAGTACAGCAAAACCACTTGGCTCACCAAATTTCGTTCTTCTAGGTTAAACCGTTCATTTGCAGTAACCGTTTTCATTTTTAGGTTTCACTCTGTTTTCTCCTATAGGGATACATGTATTTGGAACTCTAAATCAAACACGGTTTTTGCTAGCTCTTTGAAACTTGACACAATAAAGCAGTTTCAAGTTCTATCTCTATGGTTTGTTTGCTGTTGATGTAGCCCTAAGCAAAGACTGGCGAAAATCACTTTGATAAAAAGGGGTTTCCAAGCTTTTAAAAAACTACGAGTTGCCTGAAATCTCAGCAAACATTTTTACACCCAATCTTGATGATTCTTTCAGGTAATGATCAGTACAGCAAAACCACTTGGCTCACCAAATTTCGTTCTTCTAGGTTAAACCGTTCGTTTGCAGTAACCGTTTTCATTTTTAGGTTTCACTCTGTTTTCTCCTATAGGGATACATGTATTTGGAACTCTAAATCAAACACGGTTTGTACTAGCTCTTTGAAACTTGACACAATAAAGAAGTTTCAAGTTGTATCTCTATGGTTTGTTTGCTGTTGATGTAGCCCTAAGCAGAGACTGGCGAAAATCACTTTGATTGAAAGGGGTTGCCAAGCTTCCAAAAAACTACCAGTTGCCTGAAATCTCAGCAAACATTTGTTCACCCAATCTTGATGATTCTTTCAGGTAATGATCAGTACACCAAAACCACTTGGCTCACCAAATTTCGTTTTTCTAGGTTAAACCGTTCGTTTGCAGTAACCGTTTTCATTTTTAGGTTTCACTCTGTTTTCTCCTATAGTGATACATGTATTTGGAACTCCAAATAAAACACGGTTTGTGCTAGCTCTTTGAAAGTTGACACAATAAAGCAGTTTCAAGTTCTGTCTCTATGGTTTGTTTGCTGTTGATGTAGCCCTAAGCAGACACTGGCGAATATCACTTTGATGGAAAGGGGTTGCCAAGCTTCCAAAAAACTACGAGTTGCCTGAAATCTCAGCAAACATTTTTTTCACCCAATCTTTTTTTTTTTTTAAGAGAGTGAGGAGAGAGAGAGAGAGAGAATTTTTAATATTTATTTTTCAGTTCTCGTTGGACACAACATTTTTGTTGGTATGTGGTGCTGAGGATCGAACCCGGGCCGCACGCATGCCAGGCCAGCGGGCTACCGATTGAGCCACATCCCCAGCCCTTTTCACCCAATCTTGATGATTCTTTCAGGTAATGATCAGTACACCAAAACCACTTGGCTCACCGAATTTCGTTCTTC
Source organism: Ictidomys tridecemlineatus (assembly GCF_052094955.1). Taxonomy (NCBI): domain Eukaryota; kingdom Metazoa; phylum Chordata; class Mammalia; order Rodentia; family Sciuridae; genus Ictidomys; species Ictidomys tridecemlineatus. Next base: position 47,420 of record NW_027523152.1, read on the forward strand.
TAAGTTAAACCGTTCGTTTGCAGTAACCGTTTTCATTTTTAGGTTTCACTCTGTTTTCTCCTATAGGGATACATGTATTTGGAACTCTAAATCAAACACGGTTTGTGCTAGCTCTTTGAAACTTGACACAATGAAGCAGTATCAAGTTCTATGTCTATGGTTTGTTTGCTGTTGATGTCGCCCTCAGCAGAGACTTGCGAAAATCACTTTGATGGAAAGGGGTTGCCAAGCTTCCAAAAAACTACAAGTTGCCTGAAATCTCAGCAAACATTTTTTCACCCAATCTTGATGATTCTTTCAGGTAATGATCAGTACACCAAAACCACTTGGCTCACCAAATTTCGTTCTTCTAGTTTAAACCGTTCGTTTTCAGTAACCGTTTTCATTTTTAGGTTTCACTCTGTTTTCTCCTATAGGGATACATGTATTTGGAACTCTAAATCAAACACGGTTTGTGCTAGCTCTTTGAAACTTGACACAATAAAGCATTTCAAGTTCTATCACTATGGTTTGTTTGCTGTTGATGTAGCCCTAAGCAGAGACTGGCGAAATCACGTTGATGTAAAGGGATTGCCAAGCTTGCAAAAAACTACGAGTTTCCTGAAATCTCAGCAAATATTTTTTCACCCAATCTTGATGATTCTTTCAGGTAATGATAAGTACACCAAAACCACTTGGCTGACCAATTTTCGTTCTTCTAGGTTAAACCGTTCGTTTCCAGTAACCGTTTTCATTTTTAGGTTTCACTCTGTTTTCTCCTATAGGGATACATGTATTTGGAACTCTAAATCAAACACGGTTTGTGCTAGCTCTTTGAATCTTGACACAATAAAGAAGTTTCAAGTTCTATCTCTATGGTTTGTTTGCTGTTGATGTAGCCCTAAGCAGAGACTGGCGAAAATCACTTAGATTTAAAGGGGTTGCCAAGCTTCCAAAAAACTACGAGTTGCCTGAAATCTCAGCAAACATTTTTTCAACCAATCTTGATGATTCTTTCAGGTAATGATCAGTACAGCAAAACCACTTGGCTCACCAAATTTCGTTCTTTTAGGTTAATCTGTTCGTTTGCAGTAACCGTTTTTATTTTTAGGTTTCACTCTGTTTTCTCCTATAGGGATACATGTATTTGGAACTCTAAATCAAACACGGTTTGTGCTAGCTCTTTGAAACTTGACACAATAAAGCAATTTCAAGTTCTATCTCTATGGTTTGTTTGCTGTTGATGTAGCCCTAAGCAGTGACTGGCGAAAATCACTTTGATGGAAAGGGGTTGCCAAGCTTCCAAAAAACTACGAGTTGCCTGAAATCTCAGCAAACATTTTTTCACCCAATTTTGATGATTCTTTCAGGTAATGATCAGTATAGCAAAACCACTTGGCTCACCAAATTTCGTTCTTCTAGGTTAAACCGTTCGTTTGCAGTAACCGTTTTCATTTTTAGGTTTCACTCTGTTTTCTCCTATAGGGATACATGTATTTGGAACTCTAAATCAAACACGGTTTGTGCTAGCTCTTTGAAACTTGACACAATAACGCAGTTTCAAGTTCTATCACGATGGTTTGTTTGCTGTTGATGTAGCCCTAAGCAGAGACTGGCGAAATCACTTTGATGTAAAGGGGTTGCCAAGCTTGCAAAAAACTACGAGTTTCCTGAAATCTCAGCAAACATTTTTTCACCCAATCTTGATGATTCTTTCAGGTAATGATCAGTACACCAAAACCACTTGGCTGACCAAATTTCGTTCTTCTAGGTTAAACCGTTCGTTTGCAGTGACCGTTTTCATTTTTAGGTTTCACTCTGTTTTCTCCTATAGGGATACATGTATTTGGAACACTAAATCAAACACGGCTTGTGCTAGCTCTTTGAAACTTGACACAATAAAGCAGATTCAAGTTCTATCGCTATGGTTTGTTTTCTGTTGATTTAGCCCTAAGCAGAGACTGGCGAAAATCACTTTGATGGAAAGGGGTTACCAAGCTTGCAAAAAACTATGAGTTGCCTGAAATCTCAGCAAACATTTTTTCACCCAATCTTGATGATTCTTTCAGGTAATGATCAGTACACCAAAACCACTTGGCTCACCTAATTTCGTTCTTCTAGGTTTAACCGTTCGTTTGCAGTAACCGTTTTCATTTTTAGGTTTCACTCTGTTTTCTCCTATAGAAATACATATATTTGGAACTCTAAATCAAACACGGTTTGTGCTAGCTCCTTTAAACGTGACACAATAAAGCAGTTTAAAGTTCTATCTCTATGGTTTGTTTGCTGTTGATGTAGCCCTTAGCAGAGATTGGCGAAAATCACGTTGATGGAAAGGGGTTGCCAAGCTTCCAAAAAACTACGAGTTGCCTAAAATCTCAGCAAACATTTTTTCACCCAATCTTGATGATTCTTTCAGGTAATTATCAGTACACCAAACCACTTGGCTCACCAAATTTCGTTCTTCTAGGTTAAACCGTTCGTTTCCAGTAACCGTTTTCATTTTTAGGTTTCACTGTGTTTTCTCCTATAGGGATACATGTATTTGGAACTCTAAATCAAACACGGTTTGTGCTAGCTCTTTGAAACTTGACACAATAAAGCAGTTTCAAGTTCTATCTCTATGGTTTGTTTGCTGTTGATGTAGCCCTAAGCAGAGACTGGCGAAAATCACTTTGATGGAAAGGGGTTGCCAAGCTTCCAAAAAACTACGAGTTGCCTGAAATCTCAGCAAACATTTTTTCACCCAATCTTGATGATTCTTTCAGGTAATGATCAGTACACCAAAACCACTTGGCTCACCAAATTTCATTCTTCTAGGTTAAACCGTTCGTTTGCAGTAACCGTTTTCATTTTTAGGTTTCACTCTGTTTTCTTCTATAGGGATACATGTATTTGGAACTCTAAATCAAACACGGTTTGTGATAGCTCTTTGAAACTTGACACAATAAAGCAGTTTCAAGTTCTGTCTCTATGGTTTGTTTGCTGTTGATTTAGCCCTAAGCAGAGACTGGCAAAAATCACTTTGATAGAAAGGGGTTGCCAAGCTTCCAAAAAACTAGGAGTTGCCTGAAATCTCAGCAAACATTTTTTCACCCAATCTTGATGATTCTTTCAGGTAATGATCAGTACACCAAAACCACTTGGCTCACCAAATTTTGTTCTTCTAGGTTAAACCGTTCATTTGCAGTAACCGTTTTCATTTTTAGGTTTCACTCTGTTTTTTCCTATAGGGATACATGTATTTGGAACTCTAAATCAAACACGGTTTGTGCTAGCTCTTTGAAACTTGACACAATAAAGCAGTTTCAAGTTCCAACTCTATGGTTTGTTTGCTGTTGATGTAGACCTAAGCAGAGACTGGCGAAAATCACTTTGATGGAAAGGGGTTGCCAAGCTTCCAAAAAACGACGAGTTGCCTGAAATATCAGCAAATATTTTTTCACCCTATCTTGATGATTCTTTCAGGTAATGATCAGTACACCAAAACCACTTGGCTCACCAAATTTCCTTCTTCTAAGTTAAACCGTTCATTTGCAGTAACCGTTTTCATTTTTAGGTTTCACTCTGTTTTCTCCTATAGGGATACATGTATTTGGAACTCTAAATCAAACATGGTTTATGCTAGCTCTTTGAAACTTGACACAATAAAGTAGTTTCAAGTTCTATCTCTATGGTTTGTTTGCTGTTGATGTAGCCCTAAACAGAGACTGGCGAAAATCACTTTGATGTAAAGGGGTTGCCAAGCTTCCAAAAAACTACGAGTTGCCTGAAATCTAGGCAAACATTTTTTCACCCAATCATTTTTTTTTAAAGAGAGTGAGGAGAGAAGAGAGAGAGAGAATTTTTAATATTAATTTTTTAGTTCTCGGTGGACACAACATCGTTGTTGGTATGTGGTGCTGAGGATCGAACCCGGGCCGCACGCATGCCAGGCCAGCGCGCTATCGCTTGAGCCACATCCCCAGCCCTTTTCACCCAATCTTGATGATTCTTTCAGGTAATGATCAGTACACCAAAACCACTTGGCTCACCGAATTTCGTTCTTCTAGGTTAAACCGTTCGTTTGCAGTAACCGTTTTCATTTTTAGGTTTCACTCTGTTTTCTCCTATAGGGATACATGTATTTGGAACTCTAAATGAAACACGGTTTGTGCTAGCTCTTTGAAACTTGACACAATAAAGCAGTTTCAAGTTCTATCTCTATGGTTTGTTTGCTGTTGATGTAGCCCTAAGCAGAGACTGGCGAAAATCACTTTGATGGAAAGGGTTGCCAAGCTTCCAAAAAACTACGAGAGTTGCCTGAAATCTCAGCAGACATTTTTTTCACCCAATCTTGATGATTCTTTCAGGTAATGATCAGTACACCAAAACCACTTGGCTCATTAAATTTCGTTCTTCTAGGTTAAACCGTTCTTTTGCAGTAACCGTTTTCATTTTTAGGTTTCACTCTGTTTTCTTCTATAGGGATACATGTATTTGGAACTCTAAATCAAACACGGTTTGTGCTAGCTCTTTGAAACTTGACACAATAAAGCAGTTTCAAGTTCTATCTCTATGGTTTGTTTGCTGTTGATGTAGCCCTAAGCAGAGACTGGCAAAAATCACTTTGATGGAAAGGGGTTGCCAAGCTTCCAAAAAACTACGAGTTTCCTGAATTCTCAGCAAACACTTTTTCACCCAATCTTGATGATTCTTTCAGGTAATGATCAGTACAGCAAAACCACTTGGCTCACCAAATTTCTTTCTTCTAGGTTAAACCGTTCGTTTGCAGTAACCGTTTTCATTTTTAGGTTTCACTCTGTTTTCTCCTATAGGGATACATGTATTTGGAACTCTAAATCAAACACAGTTTGTGCTAGCTCTTTGAAACTTCACCCAATAAAGCAGTTTCAAGTACTATCTCTATGGTTTGTTTGCTGTTAATGTAGCCCTTAGCAGAGACTGGCGAAAATCACTTTGATGGAAAAGGGGTTGCCATTCTTCCAAAAAAGTAGGAGTTGCCTGAAATCTCAGCAAACATTTTTTCACCCAATCTTTGATGAATTTTTCAGGAAATGATCAGTACAGCAAAACCACTTGGCTCACCAAATTTCGTTCTTCTAGGTTAAACCGTTCGTTTGCAGTAACCATATTCATTTTTAGGTTTCACTCTGTTTTCTTCTATAGGGATACATGTATTTGGAACTCTAAATCAAACACGGTTTGTGCTAGCTCTTTGAAACTTGACACAATAAAGCAGTTTCAAGTTCTATCTCTATGGTTTGTTTGCTGTTGATGTAGCCCTATGCAGAGACTGGCGAAAATCACTTTGATAAAAAGGGGTTGCCAAGCTTCCAAAAAACTACGAGTTGCCTGTAATTTCAGCAAACATTTTTCACCCAATCTTGATGATTCTTTCAGGTAATGATCAGTACACCAAAACCACTTGGCTCACCAAATTTCGTTCTTCTAGGTTAAACCGTTCGTTTGCAGTAACAGTTTTCATTTTTAGGTTTCACTCTGTTTTGCTCCTATAGGGATACATGTATTTGGAACTCTAAATCAAACCCGGTTTTTGCTAGCTCTTTGAAACTTGACACAATAAAGCAGTTTCAAGTTCTATCTCTATGGTTTGTTTGCTGTTGATGTAGCCGGAAGCAGAGACTGGCGAAAATCACTTTGATGGAAAGGGGCTGCCAAGCTTCCAAAAAACTACGAGTTGCCTGGAATCTCAGCAAACATTTTTTCACCCAATCTTGATGATTCTTTCAGGAAATGATCAGTACATCAAAACCACTTGGCTCATCAAATTTAGTTCTTCTAGGTTAAACGGTTCATTTGCAGTAACCGTTTTCATTTTTAGGTTTCACTCTGTTTTCTCCTATAGGGATACATGTATTTGGAACTCTAAACCAAACACGGTTTGTGCTAGCTCTTTGAAACTTGACACAATAAAGCAGTTTCAAGTTCTATCTCTATGATTTGTTTGCTGTTGATGTAGCCCTAAGCAGAGACTGGCGAAAATCACTTTGAGGGAAAGGGGTTGCCAAGCTTCCAAAAAACTACGAGTTGCCTGAAATCTCAGCAAACATTTTTTCACCCAATCTTGATGATTCTTTCAGGTAATGATCAGTACACCAAAACCACTTGGCTCACCAAATTTCATTCTTCTAGGTTAAACCGTTCGTTTGCAGTAACCATTTTCATTTTTAGGTTTCACTCTGTTTTCTCCTATAGGATACATGTATTTGGAACTCTAAATCACACACGGTTTGTGCTAGCTCTTTGAAACTTGACACAATAAAGCAGTTTCAAGTTCCATCTCTATGGTTTGTTTGCTGTTGATGTAGACCTAAGCAGAGACTGGCGAAAATCACTTTGATGGAAAGGGGTTGCCAAGCTTCCAAAAAGCTATGAGTTGCCTGAAATCTCAGCAAACATTTTTTCACCCAATCTTTTTTTTTTTTTAAAGAGAGTGAGGAGAGAGAGAGAGAGAGAATTTTTAATATTTATTTTTTAGTTCTCGGTAAACACAACATCTTTGTTGTTATGTAGTGCTGAGGATCGAACCCGGGCCGCACGCATGCCAGGCCAGCGCGCTACCGCTTGAGCCACATCCCCAGCCCTTTTCACCCAATCTTGATGATTCTTTCAGGTAATGATCAGTACACCAAAACCACTTGTCTCACCGAATTTCGTTCTTCTAGGTTAAACCGTTCGTTTGCAGTAACCGTTTTCATTTTTAGGTTTCACTCTGTTTTCTCCTATAGGATACATGTATTTGGAACTCTAAATCAAAACACGGTTTGTGCTAGCTCTTTGAAACTTGACACAATAAAGCAGTTTCAAGTTCTATCTCTATGGTTTGTTTGCTGTTGATGTAGCCCTAAGCAGAGACTGGCGAAAATCACTTTAATGGAAAGGGGTTGCCAAGCTTCCAAAAAACTAGGAGTTGCCTGAAATCTCAGCAGACATTTTTTCACCCAATTTTGATGATTCTTTCAGGTAATGATCAGTACACCAAAACCACTTGGCTCACCAAATTTCGTTCTTCTAGGTTAAACCGTTCATTTGCAGTAACCGTTTTCATTTTTAGGTTTCACTCTGTTTTCTCCTATAGGGATACATGTATTTGGAACTCTAAATCAAACACGGTTTGTGCTAGCTCTTTGAAACTTGACACAATAAAGCAGTTTCAAGTTCCATCTCTATGGTTTGTTTGCTGTTGATGTAGACCTAAGCAGAGACTGGCGAAAATCACTTGATGGAAAGGGGTTGCCGAGGTTCCAAAAAACTACGAGTTGCCTGAAATCTCAGCAAACATTTTTTCACCCAATCTTGATGATTCTTTCAGGTAATGATCAGTACACCAAAACCACTTGGCTCACCAAATTTTGTTCTTCTAGGTTAAACCGTTCATTTGCAGTAACCGTTTTCATTTTTAGGTTTCACTCTGTTTTTTCCTATAGGGATACATGTATTTGGAACTCTAAATCAAACACGGTTTGTGCTAGCTCTTTGAAACTTGACACAATAAAGCAGTTTCAAGTTCCAACTCTATGGTTTGTTTGCTGTTGATGTAGACCTAAGCAGAGACTGGCGAAAATCACTTTGATGGAAAGGGGTTGCCAAGCTTCCAAAAAACGACGAGTTGCCTGAAATATCAGCAAATATTTTTTCACCCTATCTTGATGATTCTTTCAGTTAATGATCAGTACACCAAAACCACTTGGCTCACCAAATTTCCTTCTTCTAAGTTAAACCGTTCATTTGCAGTAACCGTTTTCATTTTTAGGTTTCACTCTGTTTTCTCCTATAGGGATACATGTATTTGGAACTCTAAATCAAACATGGTTTATGCTAGCTCTTTGAAACTTGACACAATAAAGTAGTTTCAAGTTCTATCTCTATGGTTTGTTTGCTGTTGATGTAGCCCTAAACAGAGACTGGCGAAAATCACTTTGATGTAAAGGGGTTGCCAAGCTTCCAAAAAACTACGAGTTGCCTGAAATCTAGGCAAACATTTTTTCACCCAATCATTTTTTTTTTAAAGAGAGTGAGGAGAGAAGAGAGAGAGAGAATTTTTAATATTAATTTTTTAGTTCTCGGTGGACACAACATCGTTGTTGGTATGTGGTGCTGAGGATCGAACCCGGGCCGCACGCATGCCAGGCCAGCGCGCTATCTCTTGAGCCACATCCCCAGCCCTTTTCACCCAATCTTGATGATTCTTTCAGGTAATGATCACTTGTCTCACCGAATTTCGTTCTTCTAGGTTAAACCGTTCGTTTGCAGTAACCGTTTTCATTTTTAGGTTTCACTCTGTTTTCTCCTATAGGGATACATGTATTTGGAACTCTAAATGAAACACGGTTTGTGCTAGCTCTTTGAAACTTGACACAATAAAGCAGTTTCAAGTTCTATCTCTATGGTTTGTTTGCTGTTGATGTAGCCCTAAGCAGAGACTGGCGAAAATCACTTTGATGGAAAGGGGTTGCCAAGCTTCCAAAAAACTACGAGTTGCCTGAAATCTCAGCAGACATTTTTTTCACCCAATCTTGATGATTCTTTCAGGTAATGATCAGTACACCAAAACCACTTGGCTCATTAAATTTCGTACTTCTAGGTTAAACCGTTCTTTTGCAGTAACCGTTTTCATTTTTAGGTTTCACTCTGTTTTCTTCTATAGGGATACATGTATTTGGAACTCTAAATCAACACGGTTTGTGCTAGCTCTTTGAAACTTGACACAATAAAGCAGTTTCAAGTTCTATCTCTAGGTTTGTTTGCTGTTGATGTAGCCCTAAGCAGAGACTGGCAAAAATCACTTTGATGGAAAGGGGTTGCCCAGCTTCCAAAAAACTACGAGTTTCCTGGAATTCTCAGCAAACACTTTTTCACCCAATCTTGATGATTCTTTCAGGTAATGATCAGTACAGCAAAACCACTTGGCTCACCAAATTTCTTTCTTCTAGGTTAAACCGTTCGTTTGCAGTAACCGTTTTCATTTTTAGGTTTCACTCTGTTTTCTCTTATAGGGATACATGTATTTGGAACTCTAAATCAAACACGGTTTGTGCTAGCTCTTTGAAACTTCACCCAATAAAGCAGTTTCAAGTACTATCTCTATGGTTTGTTTGCTGTTGATGTAGCCCTTAGCAGAGACTGGCGAAAATCACTTTGATGGAAAGGGTTGCCATTCTTCCAAAAAACTACGAGTTGCCTGGATCTCAGCAAACATTTTTCACCCAATCTTGATGAATTTTTCAGGAATGATCAGTACAGCAAAACCACTTGGCTCACACAAATTTCGTTCTTCTAGGTTAAACCGTTCGTTTTGCAGTAACCATATTCATTTTTAGGTTTCACTCTGTTTTCTTCTATAGGGATACATGTATTTGGAACTCTAAATCAAACACGGTTTGTGCTAGCTCTTTGAAACTTGACACAATAAAGCAGTTTCAAGTTCTATCTCTATGGTTTGTTTGCTGTTGATGTAGCCCTATGCAGAGACTGGCGAAAATCACTTTGATGGAAAGGGTTGCCAAGCTTCCAAAAAACTACGAGTTGCCTGTAATTTCAGCAAACATTTTTCACCCAATCTTGATGATTCTTTCAGGTAATGATCAGTACACCAAAACCACTTGGCTCACCAAATTTCGTTCTTCTAGGTTAAACCGTTCGTTTGCAGTAACCGTTTTCATTTTTAGGTTTCACTCTGTTTGCTCCTATAGGGATACATGTTATTTGGAACTCTAAATCAAACCCGGTTTTTGCTAGCTCTTTGAAACTTGACACAATAAAGCAGTTTCAAGTTCTATCTCTATGGTTTGTTTGCTGTTGATGTAGCCGGAAGCAGAGACTGGCGAAAATCACTTTGATGGAAAGGGGCTGCCAAGCTTCAAAAAACTACGAGTTGCCTGGAATCTCAGCAAACATTTTTTCACCCAATCTTGATGATTCTTTCAGGAAATGATCAGTACATCAAAACCACTTGGCTCATCAAATTTAGTTCTTCTAGGTTAAACGGTTCATTTGCAGTAACCGTTTTCATTTTTAGGTTTCACTCTGTTTTCTCCTATAGGGATACATGTATTTGGAACTCTAAACCAAACACGGTTTGTGCTAACTCTTTGAAACTTGACACAATAAAGCAGTTTCAAGTTCTATCTGTATGGTTTGTTTGCTGTTGATGTAGTCCTAAGCCGAGACTGGCGAAAATCACTTTGATGGAAAGGGGTTGCCAAGCTTCCAAAAAACTACGAGTTGCCTGAAATCTCAGCAAACATTTTTTAACCCAATCTTGATGATTCTTTCAGGTAATGATGAGTACACCAAAACCACTTGGCTCACCAAATTTTGTTCTTCTAGGTTAAACCGTTCGTTTGCAGTAACCGTTTTCATTTTTAGGTTTCACTCTGTTTTCTCCTATAGGGATACATTTTTTGGAACTCTAAGTCAAACACGGTTTGTGCTAGCTCTTTGAAACTTGACACAATAAAGCAGTTTCAAGTTCTATCTCTATGATTTGTTTGCTGTTGAT
>NW_027523153.1:0-57895 GCF_052094955.1 Ictidomys tridecemlineatus
AGGTAACTCGTAGTTTTTTGGAAGTATGGCAACCCCTTTTCCATGAAAGTGATTTTCGCCAGTCTCTGCTTGGGGCTATATCAACAGCAAACGACGCCTAGATATAGAACTGGAAACTGCTTTATTGTGTCAAGTTTCAAAGAGCTAGCACAAACCGTGTTTGATTTAGAGTTCCAAATACATGATCCCTATAGGAGAAAACAGAGTGAAACCTAAAAATGAAACGGTTACTGCAAAGGAACGGTTTAACCTAGAAGAACGAAATTTGGTGAGCCAAAGTGGTTTTGGTGAACTGCTCATTAGCTGAAAGAATCATCAAGATTGGGTGAAAAAGTGTTTGCTGATATTTCAGGCAACTCGTATTTTTTTGGAAGCTTTGCAACCGCTTTCCATGAAAGGGATTTACGCCAGTCTCTGCTTAGGCTACATCAACAGCAAACAAAGCATAGAGATAGAACATGGAAACTGCTTTACTGTGTCAAGTTTCAAAGAATTAGCACAAACCGTGTTTGATTTAGAGTTCCAAATACATGTATCCCTATAGGAGAAAACAGAGTGAAACCTAAAAATGAAAACGGTTACTGCAAACGAACGGTTTAACCTAGAAGAATGAAATTTGGTAAGCCAAGTAGTTTTGGTGTACTGATCATTACCTGAAAGAATCATCAAAATTGGGTGAAAAAATGTTTGCTGAGATTTCAGGTAACTCGTAGTTTTTTGGAAGTATGGCAACCCCTTTCCATGAAAGTGATTTTCGCCAGTCTCTCTGCTTGGGCTATATCAACAGCAAACAAAGCATAGATATAGAACTTGAAACTGCTTTATTGTGTCAAGTTTCAAAGAGCTAGCACAAACCGTGTTGAATTTAGAGTTCCAAATACATGTATCCCTATAGGAGAAAACAGAGTGAAACCTAAAAAATGAAAACGGTTACTGCAAACGAACGGTTTAACCTAGAAGAACGAAATTTTGGTGAGCCAAGTGGTTTTAGTGTACTGATCATTACCTGAAAGAATCATCAAGATTGGGTGAAAAAATGTTTGCTGAGATTTCAGGCAACTCGTAGTTTTTGGAAGCTTGGCAACCCCTTTCCATGAAAGTGATTTTCGCCAGTCTCTGCTTAGGGCTACATCAACAGCAAACAAACCATAGACATAGAACTTGAAACTGCTTTATTGTGTCAAGTTTCAAAGAGCTGGCACAAACCGTGTTTGATTTAGAGTTCCAAATACATGTATTCCTATAGGAGAAAACAGACTGAAACTAAAAATGAAAAACGTTACTGCAAACGAACGGTTTAACCTAGAAGGAAACGAAATTTGGTGAGCCAAGTGGTTTTGGTGTACTGATCATTACCTGAAAGAATCATCAAGATTGGGTGAAAAAATATTTGCTCAGATTTCAGGCAACTCGTAGTTTTTTGGAAGCTTGGCCACCCTTTCCATGAAAGGATTTTCGCCAGTCTCTGCTTAGGCTACATCAACAGCAAACAAAGCATAGAGATAGAACTTGAAACTGCTTTATTGTGTCAAGTTTCAAAGAGCTAGCACAAACCGTGTTTGATTTAGAGTTCCAAATACATGTATCCCTATAGGAGAAAACAGAGTGAAACCTAAAAATGAAAACGGTTACTGCAACGAACGGTTTAACCTAGAACGAAATTTGGTGAGCCAAGTGGTTTTGGTGTACTGATCATTACCTGAAAGAATCATCAAGATTGGGTGAAAAAATGTTTGCTGAGATTTCAGGCAACTCGTAGTTTTTTGGAAGCCTTGGCAACATATTTCCATGAAAGAGATTTTCGCAAGTCTCTGCTTAGGGCTACATCAACAGCAAACAAAGCATAGAGAGAGAACTTGAAACTGCTTTATTGTGTCAAGTTTCAAAGAGCTAGCACAAACCGTGTTTGATTTATAGTTCCAAATACATGTATCCCTATAGGAGAAAACAGAGTGAAACCTAAAAATGCAAACGGTTACTGCAAATGAACGGTTTAACGTAGAAGAACGAAATTTGGTGAGCCAAGTGGTTTTGGTGTACTGATCATTACCTGAAAGAATCATCAAGATTGGGTGAAAGAATGTTTGCTGAGATTTCAGGCAACTCGTAGTTTTTTGGAAGCCTGGCAACCCCTTTTCATGAAAGTGATTTTCGCCAGTCTCTGCTTAGGGCTATATCAACAGCAAACAAAGCATAGAGATCAAACTTGAAACTGCTTTATTGTGTCAAGTTTCAAAGAGCTAGCACAAACCGTGTTTGATTTAGAGTTCCAAATACATGTATCCCTATAGGAGAAAACAGAGTGAAACCTAAAAATGAAAACGGTTACTGCAAGGAACGGTTTAACCTAGAAGAACGAAATTTGGAGAGCCAAGTGGTTTTGGTGAACTGCTCATTAGCTGAAAGAATCATCAAGATTGGGTGAAAAGTGTTTGCTGATATTTCAGGCAACTCGTATTTTTTTTGGAAGCTTTGCAACCCCTTTCCATGAAAGGGATTTACGCCAGTCTCTGCTTAGGGCTACATCAACAGCAAACAAAGCATAGAGATAGAACTGGAAACTGCTTTACTGTGTCAAGTTTCAAAGAATTAGCACAAACCGTGTTTGATTTAGAGTTCCAAATACATGTATCCCTATAGGAGAAAACAGAGTGAAACCTCAAAATGAAAACGGTTACTGCAAACGAACGGTTTAACCTAGAAGAATGAAATTTGAAAGCCAAGTAGTTTTGGTGTACTTATCATTACCTGAAAGAATCATCAAAATTGGGTGAAAAAATATTTGCTGAGATTTCAGGTAACTCGTAGTTTTTTGGAAGTATGGCAACCCCTTTCCATGAAAGTGATTTTCGCCAGTCTCTGCTTGGAGCTATATCAACAGCAAACAAAGCATAGATATAGAATTTGAAACTGCTTTATTGTGTCAAGTTTCAAAGAGCTAGCACAAACCTGTTTGATTTAGAGTTCCAAATACATGTATCCCTATAGGAGAAAACAGAGTGAAACCTAAAAATGAAAACGGTTACTGCAAACGAACGGTTTAACCTAGAAGAACGAAATTTGGTGAGCCAAGTGGTTTTGGTGTACTGATCATTACCTGAAAGAATCATCAAGATTGGGTGAAAAAATGTTTGCTGAGATTTCAGGCAACTCGTAGTTTTTTGGAAGCTTGGCAACCCTTTCCATTTTCGCCAGTCTCTGCTTAGGGCTACATCAACAGCAAACAAACCATAGAGACAGAACTTGAAACTGCTTTATTGTGTCAAGTTTCAAAGAGCTAGCACAAACTGTGTTTGATTTAGAGTTCCAAATACATGTATCCCTATAGGAGAAAACAGACTGAAACCTAAAAATGAAAACGGTTACTGCAAACGAACGGTTTAACCTAGAAGAACGAAATTGGTGAGCCAAGTGGTTTTGGTGTACTGATCATTACCTGAAAGAATCATCAAGATTGGGTGAAAAAATGTTTGCTGAGATTTCAGGCAACTCGTAGTTTTTTGGAAGCTTGGCCACCCTTTCCATGAAAGGGATTTTCGCCAGTCTCTGCTTAGGGCTACATCAACAGCAATCAAAGCATAGAGATAGAACTTGAAACTGCTTTATTGTGTCAAGTTTCAAAAGAGCTAGCACAAACCGTGTTTGTTTAGAGTTCCAAATACATGTATCCCTATAGGAGAAAACAGAGTGAAACCTAAAAATGAAAACGGTTACTGCAAACGAACGTTTAACCTAGAACGAAATTTGGTGAGCCAAGTGGTTTTGGTGTACTGATCATTACCTGAAAGAATCATCAAGATTGGGTGAAAGAATATTTGCTGAGATTTCAGGCAACCTGTAGTTTTTTGGAAGCTTGGGAAACCCTTTCCATGAAAGTGATTTTCGCCAGTCTCTGCTTAGGGCTACATCAAGAGCAAACAAAGCATAGAGATAGAACTGGAAACTGCTTCATTGTGTCAAGTTTCAAAGAGCTAGCACAAACCGTGTTTGATTTAGAGTTCCAAATACATGTATCCCTATAGAGAAAACAGAGTGAAACCTAAAAATGAAAACGGTTACTGCAAACGAACGGTTTAACCTAGAAGATCGAAATTTGGTGAGCCAAGTGGTTTGGTTTACTGATCATTACCTGAAAGAATCATCAAGATTGGGTGAAAAAATGTTTGCTGAGATTTCAGGCAACTCGTAGTTTTTTGGAAGCGTGGCAACCCCTTTCCATGAAAGGGATTTTCGCCAGTCTCCGCTTAGGGCTACATCAAGAGCAAACAAAGCATAGAGAAAGAACTTGAAACTGCTTTATTGTGTCAAGTTTCAAAGAGCTAGCACAAACCGTGTTTGATTTAGAGTTCCAAATACATGTATCCCTATAGGAGAAAACAGAGTGAAACCTAAAAATGAAAACGGTTACTGCAAACGAACGGTTTAACCTAGAAGAAAGAAATTTGGTGAGCCAAGTGGTTTTGGTGTACTGATCATTACCTGAAAGAATCATCAAGATTGGGTGAAAAAATGTTTGCTGAGATTTCAGGCACTCGTAGTTTTTTGGAAGCTTGGCAACCCCTTTTCATGAAAGTGATTTTCGCCAGTCTCTGCTTAGGGCTATATCAACAGCAAACAAAGCATAGAGATCAAACTTGAAACTGCTTTATTGTGTCAAGTTTCAAAGAGCTAGCACAAACCGTGTTTGATTTAGAGTTCCAAATACATGTATCCCTGTATGAGAAAACAGAGTGAAACCTAAAAATGAAAACGGTTACTGCAAAAGAACGGTTTAACCTAGAAGAACGAAATTTGGAGAGCCAATTGGTTTTGGTGAACTGCTCATTACCTGAAAGAATCATCAAGATTGGGTGAAAAAGTGTTTGCTGATATTTCAGGCAACTCGTATTTTTTTGGAAGCTTTGCAACCCCTTTCCATGAAAGGAATTTACGCCAGTCTCTGCTTAGGGCTACATCAACAGCAAACAAAGCATAGAGGTAGAACTGGAAACTGCTTTACTGTGTCAAGTTACAAAGAATTAGCACAAACCGTGTTTGATTTAGAGTTCCAAATACATGTATCCCTATAGGAGAAAACAGAGTGAAACCTAAAAATGAAAACGGTTACTGCAAACGAACGGTTTAACCTAGAAGAATGAAATTTGGTAAGCCAAGTAGTTTGGTGTACTGATCATTACCTGAAAGAATCATCAAAATTGGGTGAAAAAATGTTTGCTGAGATTTCAGGTAACTCGTAGTTTTTTGGAAGTATGGCAACCCCTTTCCATGAAAGTGATTTTCGCCAGTCTCTGCTTGGGGCTATATCAACAGCAAACAAAGCATAGATATAGAACTGGAAACTGCTTTATTGTGTCAAGTTTCAAAGAGCTAGCACAAACCGTGTTTGATTTAGAGTTCCAAATACATGTATCCCTATAGGAGAAAACAGAGTGAAACCTAAAAATGAAAACGGTTACTGCAAAGGAACGGTTTAACCTAGAAGAACGAAATTTGGAGAGCCAAGTGGTTTTGGTGAACTGCTCATTAGCTGAAAGAATCATCAAGATTGGGTGAAAAAGTGTTTGCTGATATTTCAGGCAACTCGTATTTTTTTGGAAGCTTTGCAACCGCTTTCCATGAAAGGGATTTACGCCAGTCTCTGCTTAGGGCTACATCAACAGCAAACAAAGCATAGAGATAGAACTGGAAACTGCTTTACTGTGTCAAGTTTCAAAGAATTAGCACAAACCGTGTTTGATTTAGAGTTCCAAATACATGTATCCCTATAGGAGAAAACAGAGTGAAACCTAAAAATGAAAACGGTTACTGCAAACGAACGGTTTAACCTAGAAGAATGAAATTTGGTAAGCCAAGTAGTTTTGGTGTACTGATCATTACCTGAAAGAATCATCAAAATTGGGTGAAAAAATGTTTGCTGAGATTTCAGGTAACTCGTAGTTTTTTGGAAGTATGGCAACCCCTTTCCATGAAAGTGATTTTCGCCAGTCTCTGCTTGGGGCTATATCAACAGCAAACAAAGCATAGATATAGAACTTGAAACTGCTTTATTGTGTCAAGTTTCAAAGAGCTAGCACAAACCGTGTTTGATTTAGAGTTCCAAATACATGTATCCCTATAGGAGAAAACAGAGTGAAACCTAAAAATGAAAACGGTTACTGCAAACGAACGGTTTAACCTAGAAGAACGAAATTTGGTGAGCCAAGTGGTTTTAGTGTACTGATCATTACCTGAAAGAATCATCAAGATTGGGTGAAAAAATGTTTGCTGAGATTTCAGGCAACTCGTAGTTTTTTGGAAGCTTGGCAACCCCTTTCCATGAAAGTGATTTTCGCCAGTCTCTGCTTAGGGCTACATCAACAGCAAACAAACCATAGACATAGAACTTGAAACTGCTTTATTGTGTCAAGTTTCAAAGAGCTGGCACAAACCGTGTTTGATTTAGAGTTCCAAATACATGTATTCCTATAGGAGAAAACAGACTGAAACCTAAAAATGAAAACGGTTACTGCAAACGAACGGTTTAACCTAGAAGAACGAAATTTGGTGAGCCAAGTGGTTTTGGTGTACTGATCATTACCTGAAAGAATCATCAAGATTGGGTGAAAAAATATTTGCTCAGATTTCAGGCAACTCGTAGTTTTTTGGAAGCTTGGCCACCCCTTTCGATGAAAGGGATTTTCGCCAGTCTCTGCTTAGGGCTACATCAACAGCAAACAAAGCATAGAGATAGAACTTGAAACTGCTTTATTGTGTCAAGTTTCAAAGAGCTAGCACAAACCGTGTTTGATTTAGAGTTCCAAATACATGTATCCCTATAGGAGAAAACAGAGTGAAACCTAAAAATGAAAACGGTTACTGCAAACGAACGGTTTAACCTAGAACGAAATTTGGTGAGCCAAGTGGTTTTGGTGTACTGATCATTACCTGAAAGAATCATCAAGATTGGGTGAAAAAATGTTTGCTGAGATTTCAGGCAACTCGTAGTTTTTTGGAAGCTTGGCAACATATTTCCATGAAAGAGATTTTCGCAAGTCTCTGCTTAGGGCTACATCAACAGCAAACAAAGCATAGAGAGAGAACTTGAAACTGCTTTATTGTGTCAAGTTTCAAAGAGCTAGCACAAACCGTGTTTGATTTATAGTTCCAAATACATGTATCCCTATAGGAGAAAACAGAGTGAAACTAAAAATGCAAACGGTTACTGCAAATGAACGGTTTAACGTAGAAGAACGAAATTTGGTGAGCCAAGTGGTTTTGGTGTACTGATCATTACCTGAAAGAATCATCAAGATTGGGTGAAAGAATGTTTGCTGAGATTTCAGGCAACTCGTAGTTTTTTGAAGCCTGGCAACCCCTTTCCATGAAAGTGATTTTCGCCAGTCTCCGCTTAGGGCTACATCAAGAGCAAACAAAGCATAGAGATAGAACTTGAAACTGCTTTATTTGTGTCAAGTTTCAAAGAGCTAGCACAAACCGTGTTTGATTTAGAGTTCCAAATACATGTATCCCTATAGGAGAAAACAGAGTGAAACCTAAAAAATGAAAACGGTTACTGCAAACGAACGGTTTTAACCTAGAAGAACGAAATTTGTGAGCCAAGTGGTTTTGGTGTACTGATCATTACCTGAAAGAATCATCAAGATTGGGTGAAAAAATGTTTGCTGAGATTTCAGGCAACTCGTAGTTTGTTGGAAGCTTGGCAACCCTTTTCATGAAAGTGATTTTCGCCAGTCTCTGCTTAGGGCTATATCAACAGCAAACAAAGCATAGAGATCAAACTTGAAACTGCTTTATTGTGTCAATTTCAAAGAGCTAGCACAAACCGTGTTTGATTTAGAGTTCCAAATACATGTATCCCTATAGGAGAAAACAGAGTGAAACCTAAAAATGAAAACGGTTACTGCAAAGGAACGGTTTAACCTAGAAGAACGAAATTTGGAGAGCCAAGTGGTTTTGGTGAACTGCTCATTAGCTGAAAGAATCATCAAGATTGGGTGAAAAAAGTGTTTGCTGATATTTCAGGCAACTCGTATTTTTTTGGAAG
Organism: Ictidomys tridecemlineatus; assembly: GCF_052094955.1. Lineage (NCBI taxonomy): Eukaryota > Metazoa > Chordata > Mammalia > Rodentia > Sciuridae > Ictidomys > Ictidomys tridecemlineatus. Next base: position 8,045 of record NW_027523153.1, read on the forward strand.
CTTTGCAACCCCTTTCCCATGAAAGGGATTTACGCCAGTCTCTGCTTAGGGCTACATCAACAGCAAACAAAGCATAGAGATAGAACTGGAAACTGCTTTACTGTGTCAAGTTTCAAAGAATTAGCACAAACCGTGTTTGATTTAGAGTTCCAAATACATGTATCCCTATAGGAGAAAACAGAGTGAAACCTCAAAATGAAAACGGTTACTGCAAACGAACGGTTTAACCTAGGAAGAATGAAATTTGGAAAGCCAAGTAGATTTGGTGTACTTATCATTACCTGAAAGAATCATCAAAATTGGGTGAAAAAATATTTGCTGAGATTTCAGGTAACTCGTAGTTTTTTTGGAAGTATGGCAACCCCTTTCCATGAAAGTGATTTTCGCCAGTCTCTTGCTTGGGGCTATATCAACAGCAAACAAAGCATAGATATAGAATTTGAAACTGCTTTATTGTGTCAAGTTTCAAAGAGCTAGCACAAACCGTGTTTGATTTAGAGTTCCAAATACATGTATCCCTATAGGAGAAAACAGAGTGAAACCTAAAAATGAAAACGGTTACTGCAAACGAACGGTTTAACCTAGAAGAACGAAATTTGGTGAGCCAAGTGGTTTTGGTGTACTGATCATTACCTGAAAGAATCATCAAGATTGGGTGAAAAAATGTTTGCTGAGATTTCAGGCAACTCGTAGTTTTTTGGAAGCTTGGCAACCCCTTTCCATTTTCGCCAGTCTCTGCTTAGGGCTACATCAACAGCAAACAAACCATAGAGACAGAACTTGAAACTGCTTTATTGTGTCAAGTTTCAAAGAGCTAGCACAAACCGTGTTTGATTTAGAGTTCCAAATACATGTATCCCTATAGGAGAAAACAGACTGAAACCTAAAAATGAAAACGGTTACTGCAAACGAACGGTTTAACCTAGAAGAACGAAATTGGTGAGCCAAGTGGTTTTGGTGTACTGATCATTACCTGAAAGAATCATCAAGATTGGGTGAAAAAATGTTTGCTGAGATTTCAGGCAACTCGTAGTTTTTTGGAAGCTTGGCCACCCCTTTCCATGAAAGGGATTTTCGCCAGTCTCTGCTTAGGGCTACATCAACAGCAAACAAAGCATAGAGATAGAACTTGAAACTGCTTTATTGTGTCAAGTTTCAAAGAGCTAGCACAAACCGTGTTTGATTTAGAGTTCCAAATACATGTATCCCTATAGGAGAAAACAGAGTGAAACCTAAAAATGAAAACGGTTACTGCAAACGAACGGTTTAACCTAGAACGAAATTTGGTGAGCCAAGTGGTTTTGGTGTACTGATCATTACCTGAAAGAATCATCAAGATTGGGTGAAAAAATGTTTGCTGAGATTTCAGGCAACTCGTAGTTTTTGGAAGCCTGGCAACCCCTTTCCATGAAAGTGATTTTCGCCAGTCTCCGCTTAGGGCTACATCAAGAGCAAACAAAGCATAGAGATAGAACTTGAAACTGCTTTATTGTGTCAAGTTTCAAAGAGCTAGCACAAACCGTGTTTGATTTAGAGTTCCAAATACATTATCCCTATAGGAGAAAACAGAGTGAAACCTAAAAATGAAAACGGTTACTGCAAATGAACGGTTTAACCTAGAAGAAAGAAATTTGGTGAGCCAAGTGGTTTTGGTGTACTGATCATTACCTGAAAGAATCATCAAGATTGGGTGAAAAAATGTTTGCTGAGATTTCAGGCAACTCGTAGTTTGTTGGAAGCTTGGCAACCCCTTTTCATGAAAGTGATTTTCGCCAGTCTCTGCTTAGGGCTATATCAACAGCAAACAAAGCATAGAGATCAAACTTGAAACTGCTTTATTGTGTCAAGTTTCAAAGAGCTAGCACAAACCGTGTTTGATTTAGAGTTCCAAATACATGTATCCCTATAGGAGAAAACAGAGTGAAACCTAAAAATGAAAACGGTTACTGCAAAGGAACGGTTTAACCTAGAAGAACGAAATTTGGAGAGCCAAGTGGTTTTGGTGAACTGCTCATTAGCTGAAAGAATCATCAAGATTGGGTGAAAAAGTGTTTGCTGATATTTCAGGCAACTCGTATTTTTTTGGAAGCTTTGCAACCCCTTTCCATGAAAGGGATTTACGCCAGTCTCTGCTTAGGGCTACATCAACAGCAAACAAAGCATAGAGATAGAACTGGAAACTGCTTTACTGTGTCAAGTTTCAAAGAATTAGCACAAACCGTGTTTGATTTAGAGTTCCAAATACATGTATCCCTATAGGAGAAAACAGAGTGAAACCTCAAAATGAAAACGGTTACTGCAAACGAACGGTTTAACCTAGAAGAATGAAATTTGGAAAGCCAAGTAGTTTTGGTGTACTGATCATTACCTGAAAGAATCATCAAAATTGGGTGAAAAAATGTTTGCTGATATTTCAGGAAACTCGTAGTTTTTTGGAAGTATGGCAACCCCTTTCCATGAAAGTGATTTTCGCCAGTCTCTGCTTGGGGCTATATCAACAGCAAACAAAGCATAGATATAGAATTTGAAACTGCTTTATTGTGTCAAGTTTCAAAGAGCTAGCACAAACCGTGTTTGATTTAGAGTTCCAAATACATGTATCCCTATAGGAGAAAACAGAGTGAAACCTAAAAATGAAAACGGTTACTGCAAACGAACGGTTTAACCTAGAAGAACGAAATTTGGTGGGCCAAGTGGTTTTGGTGTACTGATCATTACCTGAAAGAATCATCAAGATTGGGTGAAAAAATATTTGCTGAGATTTCAGGCAACTCGTAGTTTTTTGGAAGCTTGGCAACCCCTTTCCATTTTCGCCAGTCTCTGCTTAGGGCTACATCAACAGCAAACAAACCATAGAGACAGAACTTGAAACTGCTTTATTGTGTCAAGTTTCAAAGAGCTAGCACAAACCGTGTTTGATTTAGAGTTCCAAATACATGTATCCCTATAGGAGAAAACAGACTGAAACCTAAAAATGAAAACGGTTACTGCAAACGAACGGTTTAACCTAGAAGAACGAAATTTGGTGAGCCAAGTGGTTTTGGTGTACTGATCATTACCTGAAAGAATCATCAAGATTGGGTGAAAAAATGTTTGCTGAGATTTCAGGCAACTCGTAGTTTTTTGGAAGCTTGGCCACCCCTTTCCATGAAAGGGATTTTCGCCAGTCTCTGCTTAGGGCTACATCAACAGCAAACAAAGCATAGAGATAGAACTTGAAACTGCTTTATTGTGTCAAGTTTCAAAGAGCTAGCACAAACCGTGTTTGATTTAGAGTTCCAAATACATGTATCCCTATAGGAGAAAACAGAGTGAAACCTAAAAATGAAAACGGTTACTGCAAACGAACGGTTTAACCTAGAATGAAATTTGGTGAGCCAAGTGGTTTTGGTGTACTGATCATTACCTGAAAGAATCATCAAGATTGGGTGAAAAAGTGTTTGCTGATATTTCAGGCAACTCGTATTTTTTTGGAAGCTTTGCAACCCCTTTCCATGAAAGGGATTTTCGCCAGTCTCTGCTTAGGGCTACATCAACAGCAAACAAAGCATAGAGATAGATCTTGAAACTGCTTTACTGTGTCAAGTTTCAAAGAGCTAGCACAAACCGTGTTTGATTTAGGGTTCCAAATACATGTATCTTTATAGGAGAAAACAGAGTGAAACCTAAAAATGAAAACGGTTACTGCAAACGAACGGTTTAACCTAGAAGAACGAAATTTGGTGAGCCAAGTGGTTTTGGTGTACTGATCATTACCTGAAAGAATCATCAAGATTGGGTGAAAAAATGTTTGCTGAGATTTCAGGCAACTCGTAGTTTTTTGGAAGCTTGGCCACCCCTTTCCATGAAAGGGATTTTCGCCAGTCTCTGCTTAGGGCTACATCAACAGCAAACAAAGCATAGAGGTAGAACTGGAAACTGCTTTACTGTGTCAAGTTACAAAGAATTAGCACAAACCGTGTTTGATTTAGAGTTCCAAATACATGTATCCGTATAGGAGAAAACAGAGTGAAACCTAAAAATGAAAACGGTTACTGCAAACGAACGGTTTAACCTAGAAGAATGAAATTTGGTAAGCCAAGTAGTTTTGGTGTACTGATCATTACCTGAAAGAATCATCAAAATTGGGTGAAAAAATGTTTGCTGAGATTTCAGGTAACTCGTAGTTTTTTGGAAGTATGGCAACCCCTTTCCATGAAAGTGATTTTCGCCAGTCTCTGCTTGGGGCTATATCAACAGCAAACAAAGCATAGATATAGAACTGGAAACTGCTTTATTGTGTCAAGTTTCAAAGAGCTAGCACAAACCGTGTTTGATTTAGAGTTCCAAATACATGTATCCCTATAGGAGAAAACAGAGTGAAACCTAAAAATGAAAACGGTTACTGCAAAGGAACGGTTTAACCTAGAAGAACGAAATTTGGAGAGCCAAGTGGTTTTGGTGAACTGCTCATTAGCTGAAAGAATCATCAAGATTGGGTGAAAAAGTGTTTGCTGATATTTCAGGCAACTCGTATTTTTTTGGAAGCTTTGCAACCGCTTTCCATGAAAGGGATTTACGCCAGTCTCTGCTTAGGGCTACATCAACAGCAAACAAAGCATAGAGATAGAACTGGAAACTGCTTTACTGTGTCAAGTTTCAAAGAATTAGCACAAACCGTGTTTGATTTAGAGTTCCAAATACATGTATCCCTATAGGAGAAAACAGAGTGAAACCTAAAAATGAAAACGGTTACTGCAAACGAACGGTTTAACCTAGAAGAATGAAATTTGGTAAGCCAAGTAGTTTTGGTGTACTGATCATTACCTGAAAGAATCATCAAAATTGGGTGAAAAAATGTTTGCTGAGATTTCAGGTAACTCGTAGTTTTTTGGAAGTATGGCAACCCCTTTCCATGAAAGTGATTTTCGCCAGTCTCTGCTTGGGGCTATATCAACAGCAAACAAAGCATAGATATAGAACTTGAAACTGCTTTATTGTGTCAAGTTTCAAAGAGCTAGCACAAACCGTGTTTGATTTAGAGTTCCAAATACATGTATCCCTATAGGAGAAAACAGAGTGAAACCTAAAAATGAAAACGGTTACTGCAAACGAACGGTTTAACCTAGAAGAACGAAATTTGGTGAGCCAAGTGGTTTTAGTGTACTGATCATTACCTGAAAGAATCATCAAGATTGGGTGAAAAAATGTTTGCTGAGATTTCAGGCAACTCGTAGTTTTTTGGAAGCTTGGCAACCCCTTTCCATGAAAGTGATTTTCGCCAGTCTCTGCTTAGGGCTACATCAACAGCAAACAAACCATAGACATAGAACTTGAAACTGCTTTATTGTGTCAAGTTTCAAAGAGCTGGCACAAACCGTGTTTGATTTAGAGTTCCAAATACATGTATTCCTATAGGAGAAAACAGACTGAAACCTAAAAATGAAAACGGTTACTGCAAACGAACGGTTTAACCTAGAAGAACGAAATTTGGTGAGCCAAGTGGTTTTGGTGTACTGATCATTACCTGAAAGAATCATCAAGATTGGGTGAAAAAATATTTGCTCAGATTTCAGGCAACTCGTAGTTTTTTGGAAGCTTGGCCACCCCTTTCGATGAAAGGGATTTTCGCCAGTCTCTGCTTAGGGCTACATCAACAGCAAACAAAGCATAGAGATAGAACTTGAAACTGCTTTATTGTGTCAAGTTTCAAAGAGCTAGCACAAACCGTGTTTGATTTAGAGTTCCAAATACATGTATCCCTATAGGAGAAAACAGAGTGAAACCTAAAAATGAAAACGGTTACTGCAAACGAACGGTTTAACCTAGAACGAAATTTGGTGAGCCAAGTGGTTTTGGTGTACTGATCATTACCTGAAAGAATCATCAAGATTGGGTGAAAAAATGTTTGCTGAGATTTCAGGCAACTCGTAGTTTTTTGGAAGCTTGGCAACATATTTCCATGAAAGAGATTTTCGCAAGTCTCTGCTTAGGGCTACATCAACAGCAAACAAAGCATAGAGAGAGAACTTGAAACTGCTTTATTGTGTCAAGTTTCAAAGAGCTAGCACAAACCGTGTTTGATTTATAGTTCCAAATACATGTATCCCTATAGGAGAAAACAGAGTGAAACCTAAAAATGCAAACGGTTACTGCAAATGAACGGTTTAACATAGAAGAACGAAATTTGGTGAGCCAAGTGGTTTTGGTGTACTGATCATTACCTGAAAGAATCATCAAGATTGGGTGAAAGAATGTTTGCTGAGATTTCAGGCAACTCGTAGTTTTTTGGAAGCCTGGCAACCCCTTTCCATGAAAGTGATTTTCGCCAGTCTCCGCTTAGGGCTACATCAAGAGCAAACAAAGCATAGAGATAGAACTTGAAACTGCTTTATTGTGTCAAGTTTCAAAGAGCTAGCACAAACCGTGTTTGATTTAGAGTTCCAAATACATGTATCCCTATAGGAGAAAACAGAGTGAAACCTAAAAATGAAAACGGTTACTGCAAACGAACGGTTTAACCTAGAAGAACGAAATTTGGTGAGCCAAGTGGTTTTGGTGTACTGATCATTACCTGAAAGAATCATCAAGATTGGGTGAAAAAATGTTTGCTGAGATTTCAGGCAACTCGTAGTTTGTTGGAAGCTTGGCAACCCCTTTTCATGAAAGTGATTTTCGCCAGTCTCTGCTTAGGGCTATATCAACAGCAAACAAAGCATAGAGATCAAACTTGAAACTGCTTTATTGTGTCAAGTTTCAAAGAGCTAGCACAAACCGTGTTTGATTTAGAGTTCCAAATACATGTATCCCTATAGGAGAAAACAGAGTGAAACCTAAAAATGAAAACGGTTACTGCAAAGGAACGGTTTAACCTAGAAGAACGAAATTTGGAGAGCCAAGTGGTTTTGGTGAACTGCTCATTAGCTGAAAGAATCATCAAGATTGGGTGAAAAAGTGTTTGCCGATATTTCAGGCAACTCGTATTTTTTTGGAAGCTTTGCAACCCCTTTCCATGAAAGGGATTTACGCCAGTCTCTGCTTAGGGCTACATCAACAGCAAACAAAGCATAGAGATAGAACTGGAAACTGCTTTACTGTGTCAAGTTTCAAAGAATTAGCACAAACCGTGTTTGATTTAGAGTTCCAAATACATGTATCCCTATAGGAGAAAACAGAGTGAAACCTCAAAATGAAAACGGTTACTGCAAACGAACGGTTTAACCTAGAAGAATGAAATTTGGAAAGCCAAGTAGTTTTGGTGTACTTATCATTACCTGAAAGAATCATCAAAATTGGGTGAAAAAATATTTGCTGAGATTTCAGGTAACTCGTAGTTTTTTGGAAGTATGGCAACCCCTTTCCATGAAAGTGATTTTCGCCAGTCTCTGCTTGGGGCTATATCAACAGCAAACAAAGCATAGATATAGAATTTGAAACTGCTTTATTGTGTCAAGTTTCAAAGAGCTAGCACAAACCGTGTTTGATTTAGAGTTCCAAATACATGTATCCCTATAGGAGAAAACAGAGTGAAACCTAAAAATGAAAACGGTTACTGCAAACGAACGGTTTAACCTAGAAGAACGAAATTTGGTGAGCCAAGTGGTTTTGGTGTACTGATCATTACCTGAAAGAATCATCAAGATTGGGTGAAAAAATGTTTGCTGAGATTTCAGGCAACTCGTAGTTTTTTGGAAGCTTGGCAACCCCTTTCCATTTTCGCCAGTCTCTGCTTAGGGCTACATCAACAGCAAACAAACCATAGAGACAGAACTTGAAACTGCTTTATTGTGTCAAGTTTCAAAGAGCTAGCACAAACCGTGTTTGATTTAGAGTTCCAAATACATGTATCCCTATAGGAGAAAACAGACTGAAACCTAAAAATGAAAACGGTTACTGCAAACGAACGGTTTAACCTAGAAGAACGAAATTGGTGAGCCAAGTGGTTTTGGTGTACTGATCATTACCTGAAAGAATCATCAAGATTGGGTGAAAAAATGTTTGCTGAGATTTCAGGCAACTCGTAGTTTTTTGGAAGCTTGGCCACCCCTTTCCATGAAAGGGATTTTCGCCAGTCTCTGCTTAGGGCTACATCAACAGCAAACAAAGCATAGAGATAGAACTTGAAACTGCTTTATTGTGTCAAGTTTCAAAGAGCTAGCACAAACCGTGTTTGATTTAGAGTTCCAAATACATGTATCCCTATAGGAGAAAACAGAGTGAAACCTAAAAATGAAAACGGTTACTGCAAACGAACGGTTTAACCTAGAACGAAATTTGGTGAGCCAAGTGGTTTTGGTGTACTGATCATTACCTGAAAGAATCATCAAGATTGGGTGAAAAAATGTTTGCTGAGATTTCAGGCAACTCGTAGTTTTTTGGAAGCCTGGCAACCCCTTTCCATGAAAGTGATTTTCGCCAGTCTCCGCTTAGGGCTACATCAAGAGCAAACAAAGCATAGAGATAGAACTTGAAACTGCTTTATTGTGTCAAGTTTCAAAGAGCTAGCACAAACCGTGTTTGATTTAGAGTTCCAAATACATGTATCCCTATAGGAGAAAACAGAGTGAAACCTAAAAATGAAAACGGTTACTGCAAACGAACGGTTTAACCTAGAAGAAAGAAATTTGGTGAGCCAAGTGGTTTTGGTGTACTGATCATTACCTGAAAGAATCATCAAGATTGGGTGAAAAAATGTTTGCTGAGATTTCAGGCAACTCGTAGTTTGTTGGAAGCTTGGCAACCCCTTTTCATGAAAGTGATTTTCGCCAGTCTCTGCTTAGGGCTATATCAACAGCAAACAAAGCATAGAGATCAAACTTGAAACTGCTTTATTGTGTCAAGTTTCAAAGAGCTAGCACAAACCGTGTTTGATTTAGAGTTCCAAATACATGTATCCCTATAGGAGAAAACAGAGTGAAACCTAAAAATGAAAACGGTTACTGCAAAGGAACGGTTTAACCTAGAAGAACGAAATTTGGAGAGCCAAGTGGTTTTGGTGAACTGCTCATTAGCTGAAAGAATCATCAAGATTGGGTGAAAAAGTGTTTGCTGATATTTCAGGCAACTCGTATTTTTTTGGAAGCTTTGCAACCCCTTTCCATGAAAGGGATTTACGCCAGTCTCTGCTTAGGGCTACATCAACAGCAAACAAAGCATAGAGATAGAACTGGAAACTGCTTTACTGTGTCAAGTTTCAAAGAATTAGCACAAACCGTGTTTGATTTAGAGTTCCAAATACATGTATCCCTATAGGAGAAAACAGAGTGAAACCTCAAAATGAAAACGGTTACTGCAAACGAACGGTTTAACCTAGAAGAATGAAATTTGGAAAGCCAAGTAGTTTTGGTGTACTGATCATTACCTGAAAGAATCATCAAAATTGGGTGAAAAAATGTTTGCTGATATTTCAGGAAACTCGTAGTTTTTTGGAAGTATGGCAACCCCTTTCCATGAAAGTGATTTTCGCCAGTCTCTGCTTGGGGCTATATCAACAGCAAACAAAGCATAGATATAGAATTTGAAACTGCTTTATTGTGTCAAGTTTCAAAGAGCTAGCACAAACCGTGTTTGATTTAGAGTTCCAAATACATGTATCCCTATAGGAGAAAACAGAGTGAAACCTAAAAATGAAAACGGTTACTGCAAACGAACGGTTTAACCTAGAAGAACGAAATTTGGTGGGCCAAGTGGTTTTGGTGTACTGATCATTACCTGAAAGAATCATCAAGATTGGGTGAAAAAATATTTGCTGAGATTTCAGGCAACTCGTAGTTTTTTGGAAGCTTGGCAACCCCTTTCCATTTTCGCCAGTCTCTGCTTAGGGCTACATCAACAGCAAACAAACCATAGAGACAGAACTTGAAACTGCTTTATTGTGTCAAGTTTCAAAGAGCTACCACAAACCGTGTTTGATTTAGAGTTCCAAATACATGTATCCCTATAGGAGAAAACAGACTGAAACCTAAAAATGAAAACGGTTACTGCAAACGAACGGTTTAACCTAGAAGAACGAAATTTGGTGAGCCAAGTGGTTTTGGTGTACTGATCATTACCTGAAAGAATCATCAAGATTGGGTGAAAAAATGTTTGCTGAGATTTCAGGCAACTCGTAGTTTTTTGGAAGCTTGGCCACCCCTTTCCATGAAAGGGATTTTCGCCAGTCTCTGCTTAGGGCTACATCAACAGCAAACAAAGCATAGAGATAGAACTTGAAACTGCTTTATTGTGTCAAGTTTCAAAGAGCTAGCACAAACCGTGTTTGATTTAGAGTTCCAAATACATGTATCCCTATAGGAGAAAACAGAGTGAAACCTAAAAATGAAAACGGTTACTGCAAACGAACGGTTTAACCTAGAATGAAATTTGGTGAGCCAAGTGGTTTTGGTGTACTGATCATTACCTGAAAGAATCATCAAGATTGGGTGAAAAAGTGTTTGCTGATATTTCAGGCAACTCGTATTTTTTTGGAAGCTTTGCAACCCCTTTCCATGAAAGGGATTTTCGCCAGTCTCTGCTTAGGGCTACATCAACAGCAAACAAAGCATAGAGATAGATCTTGAAACTGCTTTACTGTGTCAAGTTTCAAAGAGCTAGCACAAACCGTGTTTGATTTAGGGTTCCAAATACATGTATCTTTATAGGAGAAAACAGAGTGAAACCTAAAAATGAAAACGGTTACTGCAAACGAACGGTTTAACCTAGAAGAACGAAATTTGGTGAGCCAAGTGGTTTTGGTGTACTGATCATTACCTGAAAGAATCATCAAGATTGGGTGAAAAAATGTTTGCTGAGATTTCAGGCAACTCGTAGTTTTTTGGAAGCTTGGCCACCCCTTTCCATGAAAGGGATTTTCGCCAGTCTCTGCTTAGGGCTACATCAACAGCAAACAAAGCATAGAGATAGAACTTGAAACTGCTTTATTGTGTCAAGTTTCAAAGAGCTAGCACAAACCGTGTTTGATATAGAGTTCCAAATACATGTATCCCTATAGGAGAAAACAGAGTGAAACCTAAAAATGAAAACGGTTACTGCAAACGAACGGTTTAACCTGGAACGAAATTTGGTGAGCCAAGTGGTTTTGGTGTACTGATCATTACCTGAAAGAATCACCAAGATTGGGTGAAAAAATGTTTGCTGAGATTTCAGGCAACTCGTAATTTTTTGGAAGCTTGGCCACCCCTTTCCATGAAAGTGATTTTCGCCAGTCTCTGCTTAGGGCTACATCAACAGCAAACAAAGCATAGAGATAGAACTGGAAACTGCTTTATTGTGTCAAGTTTCAAAGAGCTAGCAAAAACCGTGTTTGATTTAGAGTTCCAAATACATGTATCCCTATAGGAGAAAACAGAGTGAAACCTAAAAATGAAAACGGTTACTGCAAACGAACGGTTTAACCTAGAAGATCGAAATTTGGTGAGCCAAGTGGTTTTGGTTTACTGATCATTACCTGAAAGAATCATCAAGATTGGGTGAAAAAATGTTTGCTGAGATTTCAGGCAACTCGTAGTTTTTTGGAAGCGTGGCAACCCCTTTCCATGAAAGTGATTTTCGCCAGTCTCCGCTTAGGGCTACATCAAGAGCAAACAAAGCATAGAGATAGAACTTGAAACTGCTTTATTGTGTCAAGTTTCAAAGAGCTAGCACAAACCGTGTTTGATTTAGAGTTCCAAATACATGTATCCCTATAGGAGAAAACAGACTGAAACCTAAAAATGAAAACGGTTACTGCAAACGAACGGTTTAACCTAGAAGAACGAAATTTGGTGAGCCAAGTGGTTTTGGTGTACTGATCATTACCTGAAAGAATCATCAAGATTGGGTGAAAAAATGTTTGCTGAGATTTCAGGCAACTCGTAGTTTTTTGGAAGCTTGGCCACCCCTTTCCATGAAAGGGATTTTCGCCAGTCTCTGCTTAGGGCTACATCAACAGCAAACAAAGCATAGAGATAGAACTTGAAACTGCTTTATTGTGTCAAGTTTCAAAGAGCTAGCACAAACCGTGTTTGATTTAGAGTTCCAAATACATGTATCCCTATAGGAGAAAACAGAGTGAAACCTAAAAATGAAAACGGTTACTGCAAACGAACGGTTTAACCTAGAATGAAATTTGGTGAGCCAAGTGGTTTTGGTGTACTGATCATTACCTGAAAGAATCATCAAGATTGGGTGAAAAAGTGTTTGCTGATATTTCAGGCAACTAGTATTTTTTTGGAAGCTTTGCAACCCCTTTCCATGAAAGGGATTTTCGCCAGTCTCTGCTTAGGGCTACATCAACAGCAAACAAAGCATAGAGATAGATCTTGAAACTGCTTTACTGTGTCAAGTTTCAAAGAGCTAGCACAAACCGTGTTTGATTTAGGGTTCCAAATACATGTATCTTTATAGGAGAAAACAGAGTGAAACCTAAAAATGAAAACGGTTACTGCAAACGAACGGTTTAACCTAGAAGAACGAAATTTGGTGAGCCAAGTGGTTTTGGTGTACTGATCATTACCTGAAAGAATCATCAAGATTGGGTGAAAAAATGTTTGCTGAGATTTCAGGCAACTCGTAGTTTTTTGGAAGCTTGGCCACCCCTTTCCATGAAAGGGATTTTCGCCAGTCTCTGCTTAGGGCTACATCAACAGCAAACAAAGCATAGAGATAGAACTTGAAACTGCTTTATTGTGTCAAGTTTCAAAGAGCTAGCACAAACCGTGTTTGATATAGAGTTCCAAATACATGTATCCCTATAGGAGAAAACAGAGTGAAACCTAAAAATGAAAACGGTTACTGCAAACGAACGGTTTAACCTGGAACGAAATTTGGTGAGCCAAGTGGTTTTGGTGTACTGATCATTACCTGAAAGAATCACCAAGATTGGGTGAAAAAATGTTTGCTGAGATTTCAGGCAACTCGTAGTTTTTTGAAAGCTTGGCCACCCCTTTCCATGAAAGTGATTTTCGCCAGTCTCTGCTTAGGGCTACATCAACAGCAAACAAAGCATAGAGATAGAACTGGAAACTTCTTTATTGTGTCAAGTTTCAAAGAGCTAGCAAAAACCGTGTTTGATTTAGAGTTCCAAATACATGTATCCCTATAGGAGAAAACAGAGTGAAACCTAAAAATGAAAACGGTTACTGCAAACGAACGGATTAACCTAGAAGATCGAAATTTGGTGAGCCAAGTGGTTTTGGTATACTGATCATTACCTGAAAGAATCATCAAGATTGGGTGAAAAAATGTTTGCTGAGATTTCAGGCAACTCGTAGTTTTTTGGAAGCGTGGCAACCCCTTTCCATGAAAGTGATTTTCGCCAGTCTCCGCTTAGGGCTACATCAAGAGCAAACAAAGCATAGAGATAGAACTTGAAACTGCTTTATTGTGTCAAGTTTCAAAGAGCTAGCACAAACCGTGTTTGATTTAGAGTTCCAAATACATGTATCCCTATAGGAGAAAACAGAGTGAAACCTAAAAATGAAAACGGTTACTGCAAACGAACGGTTTAACCTAGAAGAAAGAAATTTGGTGAGCCAAGTGGTTTTGGTGTACTGATCATTACCTGAAAGAATCATCAAGATTGGGTGAAAAAATGTTTGCTGAGATTTCAGGCAACTCGTAGTTTGTTGGAAGCTTGGCAACCCCTTTTCATGAAAGTGATTTTTGCCAGTCTCTGCTTAGGGCTATATCAACAGCAAACAAAGCATAGAGATCAAACTTGAAACTGCTTTATTGTGTCAAGTTTCAAAGAGCTAGCACAAACCGTGTTTGATTTAGAGTTCCAAATACATGTATCCCTGTATGAGAAAACAGAGTGAAACCTAAAAATGAAAACGGTTACTGCAAAAGAACGGTTTAACCTAGAAGAACGAAATTTGGAGAGCCAAGTGGTTTTGGTGAACTGCTCATTACCTGAAAGAATCATCAAGATTGGGTGAAAAAGTGTTTGCTGAGATTTCAGGCAACTCGTATTTTTTTGGAAGCTTTGCAACCCCTTTCCATGAAAGGGATTTACGCCAGTCTCTGCTTAGGACTACATCAACAGCAAACAAAGCATAGAGATAGAACTGGAAACTGCTTTACTGTGTCAAGTTTCAAAGAATTAGCACAAACCGTGTTTGATTTAGAGTTCCAAATACATGTATCCCTATAGGAGAAAACAGAGTGAAACCTAAAAATGAAAACGGTTACTGCAAACGAACGGTTTAACCTAGAAGAATGAAATTTGGTAAGCCAAGTAGTTTTGGTGTACTGATCATTACCTGAAAGAATCATCAAAATTGGGTGAAAAAATGTTTGCTGAGATTTCAGGTAACTCGTAGTTTTTTGGAAGTATGGCAACCCCTTTCCATGAAAGTGATTTTCGCCAGTCTCTGCTTGGGGCTATATCAACAGCAAACAAAGCATAGATATAGAACTGGAAACTGCTTTATTGTGTCAAGTTTCAAAGAGCTAGCACAAACCGTGTTTGATTTAGAGTTCCAAATACATGTATCCCTATAGGAGAAAACAGAGTGAAACCTAAAAATTCAAACGGTTACTGCAAATGAACGGTTTAACGTAGAAGAACGAAATTTGGTGAGCCAAGTGGTTTTGGTGTACTGATCATTACCTGAAAGAATCATCAAGATTGGGTGAAAGAATGTTTGCTGAGATTTCAGGCAACTCGTAGTTTTTTGGAAGCCTGGCAACCCCTTTCCATGAAAGTGATTTTCGCCAGTCTCCGCTTAGGGCTACATCAAGAGCAAACAAAGCATAGAGATAGAACTTGAAACTGCTTTATTGTGTCAAGTTTCAATGAGCTAGCACAAACCGTGTTTGATTTAGAGTTCCAAATACATGTATCCCTATAGGAGAAAACAGAGTGAAACCTAAAAATGAAAACGGTTACTGCAAACGAACGGTTTAACCTAGAAGAAAGAAATTTGGTGAGCCAAGTGGTTTTGGTGTACTGATCATTACCTGAAAGAATCATCAAGATTGGGTGAAAAAATGTTTGCTGAGATTTCAGGCAACTCGTAGTTTTTTGGAAGCTTGGCAACATATTTCCATGAAAGAGATTTTCGCAAGTCTCTGCTTAGGGCTACATCAACAGCAAACAAAGCATAGAGAGAGAACTTGAAACTGCTTTATTGTGTCAAGTGTCAAAGAGCTAGCACAAACCGTGTTTGATTTATAGTTCCAAATACATGTATCCCTATAGTAGAAAACAGAGTGAAACCTAAAAATGCAAACGGTTACTGCAAATGAACGGTTTAACGTAGAAGAACGAAATTTGGTGAGCCAAGTGGTTTTGGTGTACTGATCATTACCTGAAAGAATCAACAAGATTGGGTGAAAAAATGTTTGCTGAGATTTCAGGCAACTCGTAGTTTTTTGGAAGCCTGGCAACCCCTTTCCATGAAAGTGATTTTCGCCAGTCTCCGCTTATGGCTACATCAAGAGCAAACAAAGCATAGAGATAGAACTTGAAACTGCTTTATTGTGTCAAGTTTCAAAGAGCTAGCACAAACCGTGTTTGATTTAGAGTTCCAAATACATGTATCCCTATAGGAGAAAACAGAGTGAAACCTAAAAATGAAAACGGTTACTGCAAAGGAACGGTTTAACCTAGAAGAACGAAATTTGGAGAGCCAAGTGGTTTTGGTGAACTGCTCATTAGCTGAAAGAATCATCAAGATTGGGTGAAAAAGTGTTTGCTGATATTTCAGGCAACTCGTATTTTTTTGGAAGCTTTGCAACCCCTTTCCATGAAAGGGATTTACGCCAGTCTCTGCTTAGGGCTACATCAACAGCAAACAAAGCATAGATAGAACTGGAAACTGCTTTACTGTGTCAAGTTTCAAAGAATTAGCACAAACCGTGTTTGATTTAGAGTTCCAAATACATGTATCCCTATAGGAGAAAACAGAGTGAAACCTCAAAATGAAAACGGTTACTGCAAACGAACGGTTTAACCTAGAAGAATGAAATTTGGTAAGCCAAGTAGTTTTGGTGTACTGATCATTACCTGAAAGAATCATCAAAATTGGGTGAAAAAATGTTTGCTGAGATTTCAGGTAACTCGTAGTTTTTTGGAAGTATGGCAACCCCTTTCCATGAAAGTGATTTTCGCCAGTCTCTGCTTGTGGCTATATCAACAGCAAACAAAGCATAGATATAGAATTTGAAACTGCTTTATTGTGTCAAGTTTCAAAGAGCTAGCACAAACCGTGTTTGATTTAGAGTTCCAAATACATGTATCCCTATAGGAGAAAACAGAGTGAAACCTAAAAATGAAAACGGTTACTGCAAACGAACGGTTTCACCTAGAAGAACGAAATTTGGTGAGCCAAGTGGTTTTGGTGTACTGATCATTACCTGAAAGAATCATCAAGATTGGGTGAAAAAATGTTTGCTGAGATTTCAGGCAACTCGTAGTTTTTTGGAAGCTTGGCAACCCCTTTCCATTTTCGCCAGTCTCTGCTTAGGGCTACATCAACAGCAAACAAACCATAGAGACAGAACTTGAAACTGCTTTATTGTGTCAAGTTTCAAAGAGCTAGCACAAACCGTGTTTGATTTAGAGTTCCAAATACATGTATCCCTATAGGAGAAAACAGACTGAAACCTAAAAATGAAAACGGTTACTGCAAACGAACGGTTTAACCTAGAAGAACGAAATTTGGTGAGCCAAGTGGTTTTGGTGTACTGATCATTACCTGAAAGAATCATCAAGATTGGGTGAAAAAATGTTTGCTGAGATTTCAGGCAACTCGTAGTTTTTTGGAAGCTTGGCCACCCTTTCCATGAAAGGGATTTTCGCCAGTCTCTGCTTAGGGCTACATCAACAGCAAACAAAGCATAGAGATAGAACTTGAAACTGCTTTATTGTGTCAAGTTTCAAAGAGCTACCACAAACCGTGTTTGATTTAGAGTTCCAAATACATGTATCCCTATCGGAGAAAACAGAGTGAAACCTAAAAATGAAAACGGTTACTGCAAACGAACGGTTTAACCTAGAACGAAATTTGGTGAGCCAAGTGGTTTTGGTGTACTGATCATTACCTGAAAGAATCATCAAGATTGGGTGAAAAGTGTTTGCTGATATTTCAGGCAACTCGTATTTTTTTGGAAGCTTTGCAACCCCTTTCCATGAAAGGGATTTTCGCCAGTCTCTGCTTAGGGCTACATCAACAGCAAACAAAGCATAGAGATAGATCTTGAAACTGCTTTACTGTGTCAAGTTTCAAAGAGCTAGCACAAACCGTGTTTCATTTAGGGTTCCAAATATATGTATCTTTATAGGAGAAAACAGAGTGAAACCTAAAAATGAAAACGGTTACTGCAACGAACGGTTTAACCTAGAAGAACGAAATTTGGTGAGCCAAGTGGTTTTGGTGTACTGATCATTACCTGAAAGAATCATCAAGATTGGGTGAAAAAATGTTTGCTGAGATTTCAGGCAACTCGTAGTTTTTTGGAAGCTTGGCCACCCCTTTCCATGAAAGGGATTTTAGCCAGTCTCTGCTTAGGGCTACATCAACAGCAAACAAAGCATAGAGATAGAACTTGAAACTGCTTTATTGTGTCAAGTTTCAAAGAGCTAGCACAAACCGTGTTTGATATAGAGTTCCAAATACATGTATCCCTATAGGAGAAAACAGAGTGAAACCTAAAAATGAAAACGGTTACTGCAAACGAACGGTTTAACCTAGAACGAAATTTGGTGAGCCAAGTGGTTTTGGTGTACTGATCATTACCTGAAAGAATCATCAAGATTGGGTGAAAAAATGTTTGCTGAGATTTCAGGCAACTCGTAGTTTTTTGGAAGCTTGGCCACCCCTTTCCATGAAAGTGATTTTCGCCAGTCTCTGCTTAGGGCTACATCAACAGCAAACAAAGCATAGAGATAGAACTGGAAACTGCTTTATTGTGTCAAGTTTCAAAGAGCTAGCAAAAACCGTGTTTGATTTAGAGTTCCAAATACATGTATCCCTATAGGAGAAAACAGAGTGAAACCTAAAAATGAAAACGGTTACTGCAAACGAACGGTTTAACCTAGAAGATCGAAATTTGGTGAGCCAAGTGGATTTGGTTTACTGATCATTACCTGAAAGAATCATCAAGATTGGGTGAAAAAATGTTTGCTGAGATTTCAGGCAACTCGTAGTTTTTTGGAAGCGTGGCAACCCCTTTCCATGAAAGTGATTTTCGCCAGTCTCCGCTTAGGGCTACATCAAGAGCAAACAAAGCATAGAGATAGATCTTGAAACTGCTTTATTGTGTCAAGTTTCAAAGAGCTAGCACAAACCGTGTTTGATTTAGAGTTCCAAATACATGTATCCCTATAGGAGAAAACAGAGTGAAACCTAAAAATGAAAACGGTTACTGCAAACGAACGGTTTAACCTAGAAGAAAGAAATTTGGTGAGCCAAGTGGTTTTGGTGTACTGATCATTACCTGAAAGAATCATCAAGATTGGGTGAAAAAATGTTTGCTGAGATTTCAGGCAACTCGTAGTTTGTTGGAAGCTTGGCAACCCCTTGTCATGAAAGTGATTTTCGCCAGTCTCTGCTTAGGGCTATATCAACAGCAAACAAAGCATAGAGATCAAACTTGAAACTGCTTTATTGTGTCAAGTTTCAAAGAGCTAGCACAAACCGTGTTTGATTTAGAGTTCCAAATACATGTATCCCTGTATGAGAAAACAGAGTGAAACCTAAAAATGAAAACGGTTACTGCAAAAGAACGGTTTAACCTAGAAGAACGAAATTTGGAGAGCCAAGTGGTTTTGGTGAACTGCTCATTACCTGAAAGAATCATCAAGATTGGGTGAAAAAGTGTTTGCTGAGATTTCAGGCAACTCGTATTTTTTTGGAAGCTTTGCAACCCCTTTCCATGAAAGGGATTTACGCCAGTCTCTGCTTAGGACTACATCAACAGCAAACAAAGCATAGAGATAGAACTGGAAACTTCTTTACTGTGTCAAGTTTCAAAGAATTAGCACAAACCGTGTTTGATTTAGAGTTCCAAATACATGTATCCCTATAGGAGAAAACAGAGTGAAACCTAAAAATGAAAACGGTTACTGCAAACGAACGGTTTAACCTAGAAGAATGAAATTTGGTAAGCCAAGTAGTTTTGGTGTACTGATCATTACCTGAAAGAATCATCAAAATTGGGTGAAAAAATGTTTGCTGAGATTTCAGGTAACTCGTAGTTTTTTGGAAGTATGGCAACCCCTTTCCATGAAAGTGATTTTCGCCAGTCTCTGCTTGGGGCTATATCAACAGCAAACAAAGCATAGATATAGAACTGGAAACTGCTTTATTGTGTCAAGTTTCAAAGAGCTAGCACAAACCGTGTTTGATTTAGAGTTCCAAATACATGTATCCCTATAGGAGAAAACAGAGTGAAACCTAAAAATGAAAACAGTTACTGCAAAGGAACGGTTTAACCTAGAAGAACGAAATTTGGAGAGCCAAGTGGTTTTGGTAAACTGCTCATTAGCTGAAAGAATCATCAAGATTGGGTGAAAAAGTGTTTGCTGATATTTCAGGCAACTCGTATTTTTTTGGAAGCTTTGCAACCCCTTTCCATGAAAGGGATTTACGCCAGTCTCTGCTTAGGGCTACATCAACAGCAAACAAAGCATAGAGATAGAACTGGAAACTGCTTTACTGTGTCAAGTTTCAAAGAATTAGCACAAACCGTGTTTGATTTAGAGTTCCAAATACATGTATCCCTATAGGAGAAAACAGAGTGAAACCTAAAAATGAAAACGGTTACTGCAAACGAACGGTTTAACCTAGAAGAATGAAATTTGGTAAGCCAAGTAGTTTTGGTGTACTGATCATTACCTGAAAGAATCATCAAAATATGGTGAAAAAATGTTTGCTGAGATTTCAGGTAACTCGTAGTTTTTTGGAAGTATGGCAACCCCTTTCCATGAAAGTGATTTTCGCCAGTCTCTGCTTGGGGCTATATCAACAGCAAACAAAGCATAGATATAGAACTTGAAACTGCTTTATTGTGTCAAGTTTCAAAGAGCTAGCACAAACCGTGTATGATTTAGAGTTCCAAATACATGTATCCCTATAGGAGAAAACAGAGTGAAACCTAAAAATGAAAACGGTTACTGCAAACGAACGGTTTAACCTAGAAGAACGAAATTTGGTGAGCCAAGTGGTTTTGGTGTACTGATCATTACTTGAAAGAATCATCAAGATTGGGTGAAAAAATGTTTGCTGAGATTTCAGGCAACTCGTAGTTTTTTGGAAGCTTGGCAACCCCTTTCCATGAAAGTGATTTTCGCCAGTCTCTGCTTAGGGCTACATCAACAGCAAACAAACCATAGAGATAGAACTTGAAACTGCTTTATTGTGTCAAGTTTCAAAGAGCTAGCACAAACCGTGTTTGATTTAGAGTTCCAAATACATGTATCCCTATAGGAGAAAACAGACTGAAACCTAAAAATGAAAACGGTTACTGCAAACGAACGGTTTAACCTAGAAGAACGAAATTTGGTGAGCCAAGTGGTTTTGGTGTACTGATCATTACCTGAAAGAATCATCAAGATTGGGTGAAAAAATGTTTGCTGAGATTTCAGGCAACTCGTAGTTTTTTGGAAGCTTGGCCACCCCTTTCCATGAAAGGGATTTTGGCCAGTCTCTGCTTAGGGCTACATCAACAGCAAACAAACCATAGAGATAGAACTGGAAACTGCTTTATTGTGTCAAGTTTCAAAGAGCTAGCACAAACCGTGTTTGATTTAGAGTTCCAAATACATGTATCCCTATAGGAGAAAACAGAGTGAAACCTAAAAATGAAAACGGTTACTGCAAACGAACGGTTTAACCTAGAACGAAATTTGGTGAGCCAAGTGGTTTTGGTGTACTGATCATTACCTGAAAGAATCATCAAGATTGGGTGAAAAAATGTTTGCTGAGATTTCAGGCAACTCGTAGTTTTTTGGAAGCTTGGCAACCTATTTCCATGAAAGAGATTTTCGCAAGTCTCTGCTTAGGGCTACATCAACAGCAAACAAAGCATAGAGAGAGAACTTGAAACTGCTTTATTGTGTCAAGTTTCAAAGAGCTAGCAAAAACCGTGTTTGATTTAGAGTTCCAAATACATGTATCCCTAAAGGAGAAAACAGAGTGAAACCTAAAAATGAAAACGGTTACTGCAAACGAACGGTTTAACCTAGAAGAACGAAATTTGGTGAGCCAAGTGGTTTTGGTGTAGTGATCATTACCTGAATGAATCTTCAAGATTGGGTGAAAAAATGTTTGCTGAGATTTCAGGCAACTCGTAGTTTTTTGGAAGCTTGGCAACCCCTTTCCATGAAAGTGATTTTCGCCAGTCTCTGCTTAGGGCTACATCAACAGCAAACAAAGCATAGAGATAGAACTGGAAACTGCTTTATTGTGTCAAGTTTCAAAGAGCTAGCACAAACCGTGTTTGATTTAGAGTTTCAAATACATGTATCCCTATAGGAGAAAACAGAGTGAAACCTAAAAATGAAAACGGTTACTGCAAACGAACGGTTTAACCTAGAAGAACGAAATTTGGTGAGCCAAGTAGTTTTGGTGTACTGATCATTACCTGAAAGAATCATCAAGATTGGGTGAAAAAATGTTTGCTGAGATTTCAGGTAACTCGTATTTTTTTTGAAGTATGGCAACCCCTTTCCATGAAAGTGATTTTCGCCAGTCTCTGCTTAGGGCTATATCAACAGCAAACAAAGCATAGAGATAGAACTTGAAACTGCTTTATTGTGTCAAGTTTCAAAGAGCTAGCACAAACCGTGTTTGATTTAGAGTTCCAAATACATGTATCCCTATAGGAGAAAACAGAGTGAAACCTAAAAATGAAAACGGTTACTGCAAACGAACGGTTTAACCTAGAAGAACGAAATTTGGTGAGCCAAGTGGTTTTGGTGTACTGATCATTACCTGAAAGAATCATCATGATTGGGTGAAAAAATGTTTGCTGAGATTTCAGGCAACTCGTAGTTTTTTGGAAGCTTGGCCACCCCTTTCCATGAAAGGGATTTTCGACAGTCACTGCTTAGGGCTACATCAACAGCAAACAAAGCATAGAGATAGAACTTGAAACTGCTTTATTGTGTCAAGTTTCAAAGAGCTAGCACAAACCGTGTTTGATTTAGAGTTCCAAATACATGTATCCCTATAGGAGAAAACAGAGTGAAACCTAAAAATGAAAACGGTTACTGCAAACGAACGGTTTAACCTAGAACGAAATTTGGTGAGCCAAGTGGTTTTGGTGTACTGATCATTACCTGAAAGAATCATCAAGATTGGGTGAAAAAATATTTGCTGAGATTTCAGGCAACTCGTAGTTTTTTGGAAGCTTGGCAACCTATTTCCATGAAAGAGATTTTCGCAAGTCTCTGCTTAGGGCTACATCAACAGCAAACAAAGCATAGAGAGAGAACTTGAAACTGCTTTATTGTGTCAAGTTTCAAAGAGCTAGCAAAAACCGTGTTTGATTTAGAGTTCCAAATACATGTATCCCTAAAGGAGAAAACAGAGTGAAACCTAAAAATGAAAACGGTTACTGCAAACGAACGGTTTAACCTAGAAGAACGAAATTTGGTGAGCCAAGTGGTTTTGGTGTAGTGATCATTACCTGAATGAATCTTCAAGATTGGGTGAAAAAATGTTTGCGGAGATTTCAGGCAACTCGTAGTTTTTTGAAAGCTTGGCAACCCCTTTCCATGAAAGTGATTTTCGCCAGTCTCTGCTTAGGGCTACATCAACAGCAAACAAAGCATAGAGATAGAACTGGAAACTGCTTTATTGTGTCAAGTTTCAAAGAGCTACCACAAACCGTGTTTGATTTAGAGTTTCAAATACATGTATCCCTATAGGAGAAAACAGAGTGAAACCTAAAAATGAAAACGGTTACTGCAAACGAACGGTTTAACCTAGAAGAACGAAATTTGGTGAGCCAAGTAGTTTTGGTGTACTGATCATTACCTGAAAGAATCATCAAGATTGGGTGAAAAAATGTTTACTGAGATTTCAGGTAACTCGTAGTTTTTTGGAAGTATGGCAACCCATTTCCATGAAAGTGATTTTCGCCAGTCTCTGCTTAGGGCTATATCAACAGCAAACAAAGCATAGAGATAGAACTTGAAACTGCTTTATTGTGTCAAGTTTCAAAGAGCTAGCACAAACCGTGTTTGATTTAGAGTTCCAAATACATGTATCCCTATAGGAGAAAACAGAGTGAAACCTAAAAATGAAAACGGTTACTGCAAACGAACGGTTTAACCTAGAAGAACGAAATTTGGTGAGCCAAGTGGTTTTGGAGTACTGTTCATTACCTGAAAGAATCATCAAGATTGGATGAAAAAATGTTTGCTGAGATTTCAGGCAACTCGTAGTTTTTTGGAAGCTTGGCCACCCCTTTCCATGAAAGTGATTTCCGCCAGTCTCTCCTTAGGGCTACATCAACAGCACACAAAACATAGAGATAGAACTTGAAACTGCTTTATTGTGTCAAGTTTCAAAGAGCTAGCACAAACCGTGTTTGATTTAGAGTTCCAAATACATGTATCCCTATAGGAGAAAACAGAGTGAAACCTAAAAATGAAAACGGTTACTGCAAACGAACGGTTTAACCTAGAAGAACGAAATTTGGAGAGCCAAGTGGTTTTGGTGAACTGATCATTACCTGAAAGAATCATCAAGATTGGGTGAAAAAGTGTTTGCTGAGATTTCAGGCAACTCGTAGTTTTTTGGAAGCTTGGCAACCTATTTCCATGAAAGAGATTTTCGCAAGTCTCTGCTTAGGGCTACATCAACAGCAAACAAAGCATAGAGAGAGAACTTGAAACTGCTTTATTGTGTCAAGTTTCAAAGAGCTAGCAAAAACCGTGTTTGATTTAGAGTTCCAAATACATGTATCCCTAAAGGAGAAAACAGAGTGAAACCTAAAAATGAAAACGGTTACTGCAAACGAACGGTTTAACCTAGAAGAACGAAATTTGGTGAGCCAAGTGGTTTTGGTGTAGTGATCATTACCTGAATGAATCTTCAAGATTGGGTGAAAAAATGTTTGCGGAGATTTCAGGCAACTCGTAGTTTTTTGAAAGCTTGGCAACCCCTTTCCATGAAAGTGATTTTCGCCAGTCTCTGCTTAGGGCTACATCAACAGCAAACAAAGCATAGAGATAGAACTGGAAACTGCTTTATTGTGTCAAGTTTCAAAGAGCTACCACAAACCGTGTTTGATTTAGAGTTTCAAATACATGTATCCCTATAGGAGAAAACAGAGTGAAACCTAAAAATGAAAACGGTTACTGCAAACGAACGGTTTAACCTAGAAGAACGAAATTTGGTGAGCCAAGTAGTTTTGGTGTACTGATCATTACCTGAAAGAATCATCAAGATTGGGTGAAAAAATGTTTGCTGAGATTTCAGGTAACTCGTAGTTTTTTGGAAGTATGGCAACCCCTTTCCATGAAAGTGATTTTCGCCAGTCTCTGCTTAGGGCTATATCAACAGCAAACAAAGCATAGAGATAGAACTTGAAACTGCTTTGTTGTGTCAAGTTTCAAAGAGCTAGCACAAACCGTGTTTGATTTAGAGTTCCAAATACATGTATCCCTATAGGAGAAAACAGAGTGAAACCTAAAAATGAAAACGGTTACTGCAAACGAACGGTTTAACCTAGAAGAACGAAATTTGGTGAGCCAAGTGGTTTTGGAGTACTGTTCATTACCTGAAAGAATCATCAAGATTGGATGAAAAAATGTTTGCTGAGATTTCAGGCAACTCGTAGTTTTTTGGGAGCTTGGCCACCCCTTTCCATGAAAGTGATTTTCGCCAGTCTCTCCTTAGGGCTACATCAACAGCACACAAAACATAGAGATAGAACTTGAAACTGCTTTATTGTGTCAAGTTTCAAAGAGCTAGCACAAACCGATTTTGATTTAGAGTTCCAAATACATGTATCCCTATAGGAGAAAACAGAGTGAAACCTAAAAATGAAAACGGTTACTGCAAACGAACGGTTTAACCTAGAAGAACGAAATTTGGAGAGCCAAGTGGTTTTGGTGAACTGATCATTACCTGAAAGAATCATCAAGATTGGGTGAAAAAGTGTTTGCTGAGATTTCAGGCAACTCGTAGTTTTTTGGAAGCTTGGCAACCTATTTCCATGAAAGAGATTTTCGCAAGTCTCTGCTTAGGGCTACATCAACAGCAAACAAAGCATAGAGAGAGAACTTGAAACTGCTTTATTGTGTCAAGTTTCAAAGAGCTAGCAAAAACCGTGTTTGATTTAGAGTTCCAAATACATGTATCCCTAAAGGAGAAAACAGAGTGAAACCTAAAAATGAAAACGGTTACTGCAAACGAACGGTTTAACCTAGAAGAACGAAATTTGGTGAGCCAAGTGGTTTTGGTGTAGTGATCATTACCTGAATGAATCTTCAAGATTGGGTGAAAAAATGTTTGCGGAGATTTCAGGCAACTCGTAGTTTTTTGAAAGCTTGGCAACCCCTTTCCATGAAAGTGATTTTCGCCAGTCTCTGCTTAGGGCTACATCAACAGCAAACAAAGCATAGAGATAGAACTGGAAACTGCTTTATTGTGTCAAGTTTCAAAGAGCTACCACAAGCCGTGTTTGATTTAGAGTTTCAAATACATGTATCCCTATAGGAGAAAACAGAGTGAAACCTAAAAATGAAAACGGTTACTGCAAACGAACGGTTTAACCTAGAAGAACGAAATTTGGTGAGCCAAGTAGTTTTGGTGTACTGATCATTACCTGAAAGAATCATCAAGATTGGGTGAAAAAATGTTTGCTGAGATTTCAGGTAACTCGTAGTTTTTTGGAAGTATGGCAACCCCTTTCCATGAAAGGGATTTTCGCCAGTCTCTGCTTAGGGCTATATCAACAGCAAACAAAGCATAGAGATAGAACTTGAAACTGCTTTATTGTGTCAAGTTTCAAAGAGCTAGCACAAACCGTGTTTGATTTAGAGTTCCAAATACATGTATCCCTATAGGAGAAAACAGAGTGAAACCTAAAAATGAAAACGGTTACTGCAAACGAACGGTTTAACCTAGAAGAACGAAATTTGGTGAGCCAAGTGGTTTTGGTGTACTGATCATTACCTGAAAGAATCATCAAGATTGGATGAAAAAATGTTTGCTGAGATTTCAGGTAACTCGTAGTTTTTTGGAAGCTTGGCCACCCCTTTCCATGAAAGTGATTTTCGCCAGTCTCTCCTTAGGGCTACATCAACAGCACACAAAACATAGAGATAGAACTTGAAACTGCTTTATTGTGTCAAGTTTCAAAGAGCTAGCACAAACCGTGTTTGATTTAGAGTTCCAAATACATGTATCCCTATAGGAGAAAACAGAGTGAAACCTAAAAATGAAAACGGTTACTGCAAACGAACGGTTTAACCTAGAAGAACGAAATTTGGAGAGCCAAGTGGTTTTGGTGAACTGATCATTACCTGAAAGAATCATCAAGATTGGGTGAAAAAGTGTTTGCTGATATTTCAGGCAACTCGTAGTTTTTTGGAAGCTTTGCAACCCCTTTCCATGAAAGGGATTTTCGCCAGTCTCTGCTTAGGGCTACATCAACAGCAAACAAAGCCTAGAGATAGATCTTGAAACTGCTTTATTGTGTCAAGTTTCAAAGAGCTAGCACAAACCGTGTTTGATTTAGGGTTCCAAATACATGTATCCCTATAGGAGAAAACAGAGTGAAACCTAAAAATGAAAACGGTTACTGCAAACGAACGGTTTAACCTAGAAGAACGAAATTTGGTGAGCAAAGTTGTTTTGGTGTACTGATCATTACCTGAAAGAATCATCAAGATTGGGTGAAAAAATGTTTGCTGAGATTTCAGGCAACTCGTAGTTTTTGGAAGCTTGGCAACCTATTTCCATGAAAGAGATTTTCGCAAGTCTCTGCTTAGGGCTACATCAACAGCAAACAAAGCATAGAGAGAGAACTTGAAACTGCCTTTATTGTGTCAAGTTTCAAAGAGCTAGCACAAACCATGTTTGATTTAGGGTTCCAAATACATGTATCCCTATAGGAGAAAACAGAGTGAAACCTAAAAATGAAAACGGTTACTGCAAACGAACGGTTTAACCTAGAAGAACGAAATTTGGTGAGCCAAGTGGTTTTGGTGTACTGATCATTACCTGAAAGAATCATCAAGATTGGGTGAAAAAATGTTTGCTGAGATTTCAGGTAACTCGTAGTTTTTTGGAAGCTTGGCAACCCCTTTCCATGAAAGGGATTTTAGCCAGTCTCTGCTTAGGGCTACAACAACAGCAAACAAAGCATAGAGATAGAACTTGAAACTGCTTTATTGTGTCAAGTTTCAAAGAGCTAGCACAAACCGTGTTTGATTTAGAGTACCAAATACATGTATCCCTATAGGAGAAAACAGAGTGAAACCTAAAAATGAAAACGGTTACTGCAAACGGACGGTTTAACCTAGAAGAACGAAATTTGGTGAGCCAAGTGGATTTGGTGTACTGATCATTACCTGAAAGAATCATCAAGATTGGGTGAAAAAATGTTTGCTGAGATTTCAGGCAACTCGTAGTTTTTGGTAGCATGGCAACCCCTTTCCATGAAAGTGATTTTCGCCAGTCTCTGCTTAGGGCTACATCAACAGCAAACAAAGCATAGTGTTAGAACTGGAAACTGCTTTATTGTGTCAAGTTTCAAAGAGCTTGCACAAACCGTGTTTGATTTAGAGTTACAAATACATGTATCCCTATAGGAGAACACAGAGTTAAACCTGAAAATGAAAACGGTTACTGCAAACGAACGGTTTAACCTAAAAGAACAAAATTTGGTGAGCCAAGTAGTTTTGGTGTACTGATCATTACCTGAAAGAATCATCAAGATTGGGTGAAAAAATGGTTGCTGAGATTTCAGGCAACTCGTAGTTTTTTGGAAGCTTGGAAACCTTTTACCATGAAAGGGATTTTCGCAGTCTCTGCTTAGGGCTACATCAGCAGCAAACAAACCATAGAGATAGAACTTGAAACTGCTTTATTGTGTCAAGTTGCAAGAGCTAGCACAAACCGTGTTTGATTTAGAGTTCCAAATACATGTATCCCTATAGGAGAAAACAGAGTGAAACCTAAAATGAAAACGGTTACCACAAACGAACGGTTTAACCTAGAAGAACGAAATTTGGAGAGCCAAGTGGTTTTGGTGAACTGATCATTACCTGAAAGAATCATCAAGATTGGGTGAAAAAAAGTTTGCTGAGATTTCAGGCAACTCGTAGTTTTTTGGAAGCTTGGCAACCCCTTTCCATGAAAGTGATTTTCGCCAGTCTCTGCTTAGGGCTAAATCAACAGCACACAAAACATAGAGATAGAACTTGAAAACTGCTTTATTGTGTCAAGTTTCAAAGAGCTAGCACAAACCGTGTTTGATTTAGAGTTCTAAATACATGTATCCCTATAGGAGAAAACAGAGTGAAACCTAAAAATGAAAACGGTTACTCCAAACGAACGGTTTAACCTAGAAGAACGAAATTTGGTGAGCCAAGTGGTTTTGGTGTACTGATCATTACCTGAAAGAATCATCAAGATTGGGTGAAAAAATGTTTGCTGAGATTTCAGGTAACTCGTAGTTTTTTGGTAGCATGGCAACCCTTTCCATGAAAGTGATTTTCGCCAGTCTCTGCTTAGGGCTACATCAACAGCAAACAAAGCATAGAGATAGAACTTGAAACTGCTTTATTGTGTCAAGTTTCAAAAAGCTAGCACAAACCGTGTTTGATTTAGAATTCCAAATACACGTATTTCTATAGGAGAAAACAGAGTGAAACCTAAAAATGAAAACGGTTACTGCAAACGAACGGTTTAACCTAGAAGAACGAAATTTGGTGAGCCAAGTGGTTTTGGTGTAGTGATCATTACCTGAAAGAATCTTCAAGATTGGGTTAAAAAATGTTTGCTGAGATTTCAGGCAACTCATAGTTTTTTGGAAGCTTGGCAACCCCTTTCCATGAAAGTGATTTTCGCCAGTCTCTGCTTAGGGCTACATCAACAGCAAACAAAGCATAGTGTTAGAACTGGAAACTGCTTTATTGTGTCAAGTTTCAAAGAGCTAGCACAAACCGTGTTTGATTTAGAGTTACAAATACATGTATCCCTATAGGAGAACACAGAGTGAAACCTGAAAATGAAAACGGTTACTGCAAACGAACGGTTTAACCTAAAAGAACAAAATTTGGTGAGCCAAGTAGTTTTGGTGTACTGATCATTACCTGAAAGAATCATCAAGATTGGGTGAAAAAATGGTTGCTGAGATTTCAGGCAACTCGTAGTTTTTTGGAAGCTTGGAAACCTTTTTCCATGAAAGGGATTTTCGTCAGTCTCTGCTTTGGGCTACATCAGCAGCAAACAAACCATAGAGATAGAACTTGAAACTGCTTTATTGTGTCAAGTTGCAAAGAGCTAGCACAAACCGTGTTTGATTTAGAGTTCCAAATACATGTATCCCTATAGGAGAAACAGAGTGAAACCTAAAATGAAAACGGTTACTGCAAACGAACGGTTTAACCTAGAAGAACGAAATTTGGAGAGCCAAGTGGTTTTGGTGAACTGATCATTACCTGAACGAATCATCAAGATTGGGTGAAAAAAAGTTTGCTGAGATTTCAGGCAACTCGTAGTTTTTTGGAAGCTTGGCAACCCCTTTCCATGAAAGTGATTTTCGCCAGTCTCTGCTTAGGGCTAAATCAACAGCACACAAAACATAGAGATAGAACTTGAAACTGCTTTATTGTGTCAAGTTTCAAAGAGCTAGCACAAACCGTGTTTGATTTAGAGTTCTAAATACATGTATCCCTATAGGAGAAAACAGAGTGAAACCTAAAAATGAAAACGGTTACTGCAAACGAACGGTTTAACCTAGAAGAACGAAATTTGGTGAGCCAAGTGGTTTTGGTGTACTGATCATTACCTGAAAGAATCATCAAGATTGGGTGAAAAAATGTTTGCTGAGATTTCAGGTAACTCGTAGTTTTTTGGAAGCTTGGCAACCCCTTTCCATGAAAGGGATTTTAGCCAGTCTCTGCTTAGGGCTACATCAACAGCAAACAAAGCATAGAGATAGAACTGGAAACTGCTTTATTGTGTCAAGTATCAAAGAGCTAGCACAAACCGTGTTTGATTTAGAGTACCAAATACATATATCCCTATAGGAGAAAACAGAGTGAAACCTAAAAATGAAAACGGTTACTGCAAACGAACGGTTTAACCTAGAAGAACGAAATTTGGTGAGCCAAGTGGATTTGGTGTACTGATCATTACCTGAAAGAATCATCAAGATTGGGTGAAAAAATGTTTGCTGAGATTTCAGGCAACTCGCAGTTTTTTGGTAGCATGGCAACCCCTTTCCATGAAAGTGATTTTCGCCAGTCTCTGCTTAGGGCTACATCAACAGCAAACAAAGCATAGAGATAGAACTTGAAACTGCTTTATTGTGTCAAGTTTCAAAAAGCTAGCACAAACCGTGTTTGATTTAGAATTCCAAATACACGTATTTCTATAGGAGAAAACAGAGTGAAACCTAAAAATGAAAACGGTTACTGCAAACGAACGGTTAACCTAGAAGAACGAAATTTGGTGAGCCAAGTGGTTTTGGTGTAGTGATCATTACTTGAAAGAATCATCAAGATTGGGTGAAAAAATGTTTGCTGAGATTTCAGGCAACTCGTAGTTTTTTGGAAGCTTGTCAACCCCTTTCCATGAAAGTGATTTTCGCCAGTCTCTGCTTAGGGCTACATCAACAGCAAACAAAGCATAGTGTTAGAACTGGAAACTGCTTTATTGTGTCAAGTTTCAAAGAGCTAGCACAAACCGTGTTTGATTTAGAGTTATAAATACATGTATCCCTATAGGAGAACACAGAGTGAAACCTGAAAATGAAAACGGTTACTGCAAACGAACGGTTTAACCTAAAAGAACAAAATTTGGTGAGCCAAGTAGTTTTGGTGTACTGATCATTACCTGAAAGAATCATCAAGATTGGGTGAAAAAATGGTTGCTGAGATTTCAGGCAACTCGTAGTTTTTTGGAAGCTTGGAAACCTTTTTCCATGAAAGGGATTTTCGCCAGTCTCTGCTTAGGGCTACATCAACAGCAAACAAACCATAAAGATAGAACTTGAAACTGCTTTATTGTGTCAAGTTTCAAAGAGCTAGCACAAACCGTGTTTGATTTAGAGTTCCAAATACATGTATCCCTATAGGAGAAAACAGAGTGAAACCTAAAATTGAAAACGGTTACTGCAAACGAACGGTTTAACATAGAAGAACGAAATTTGGAGAGCCAAGAGTTTTTGGTGAACTGATCATTACCTGAAAGAATCATCAAGATTGGGTGAAAAAAAGTTTGCTGAGATTTCAGGCAACTCGTAGTTTTTTGGAAGCTTGGCAACCCCTTTCCATGAAAGTGATTTTCGCCAGTCTCTGCTTAGGGCTACATCAACAGCACACAAAACATAGAGATAGAACTTGAAACTGCTTTATTGTGTCAAGTTTGAAAGAGCTAGCACAAACCGTGTTTGATTTAGAGTTCCAAATACATGTATCCCTATAGGAGAAAACAGAGTGAAACCTAAAATGAAAACGGTTACTGCAAACGAACGGTTTAACCTAGAAGAACGAAATTTGGTGAGCCAAGTGGTTTTGGTGTACTGATCATTACCTGAAAGAATCATCAAGATTGGGTGAAAAAATGTTTGCTGAGATTTCAGGCAACTCGTAGTTTTTTGGAAGCTTGGCCACCCCTTTCCATGAAAGGGATTTTCGCCAGTCTCTGCTTAGGGCTACATCAACAGCAAACAAACCATAGAGATAGAACTTGAAACTGCTTTATTGTGTCAAGTTTCAAAGAGCTAGCACAAACCGTGTTTGATTTAGAGTTAAAAATACATGTATCCCTATAGGAGAAAACAGAGTGAAACCTAAAAATGAAAACGGTTACTGCAAAAGAACGGTTTAACCTAGAACGAAATTTGGTGAGCCAAGTGGTTTTGGTGTACTGATCATTACCTGAAAGAATCATCAAGATTGGGTGAAAAAATGTTTGCTGAGATTTCAGGCAACTCGTAGTTTTTTTGAAGCTTGGAAACCCCTTTCCATGAAAGAGATTTTCGCAAGTCTCTGCTTAGGGCTACATCAACAGCAAACAAAGCATAGAGATAGAACTTGAAACTGATTTATTGTGTCAAGTTTCAAAGAGCTAGCACAAACCGTGTTTGATTTAGAGTTCCAAATACATGTATCCCTATAGGAGAAAACAGAGTGTCACCTAAAAATGAAAACGGTTACTGCAAACGAACGGTTTAACCTAGAAGAACGAAATTTGGTGAGCAAGTGGTTTTGGTGTAGTGATCATTACCTGAATGTATCTTAAAGATTGGGTGAAAAAAATGTTTGCTGAGATTTCAGGCACCTCGTAGTTTTTTGGAAGCTTGGCAACCCCTTTCCATGAAAGTGATTTTCGCCAGTCTCTGCTTAGGGCTACATCAACAGCAAACAAAGCATAGAGATAGAACTTGAAACTGCTTTATTGTGTCAAGTTTCAAAAAGCTAGCACAAACCGTGTTTGATTTAGAATTCCAAATACACGTATTTCTATAGGAGAAAACAGAGTGAAACCTAATAATGAAAACGGTTACTGCAAACGAACGGTTTAACCTAGAAGAACGAAATTTGGTGAGCCAAGTGGTTTTGGTGTAGTGATCATTACCTGAAAGAATCATCAAGATTGGGTGAAAAAATGTTTGCTGAGATTTCAGGCAACTCGTAGTTTTTTGGAAGCTTGTCAACCCCTTTCCATGAAAGTGATTTTCGCCAGTCTCTGCTTAGGGCTACATCAACAGCAAACAAAGCATAGTGTTAGAACTGGAAACTGCTTTATTGTATCAAGTTTCAAAGAGCTAGCACAAACCGTGTTTGATTTAGAGTTACAAATACATGTATCCCTATAGGAGAACACAGAGTGAAACCTGAAAATGAAAACGGTTACTGCAAACGAACGGTTTAACCTAAAAGAATAAAATTTGGTGAGCCAAGTAGTTTTGGTGTACTGATCATTACCTGAAAGAATCATCAAGATTGGGTGAAAAAATGGTTGCTGAGATTTCAGGCAACTCGTAGTTTTTTGGAAGCTTGGAAACCTTTTTCCATGAAAGGGATTTTCGCCAGTCTCTGCTTAGGGCTACATCAACAGCAAACAAACCATAAAGATAGAACTTGAAACTGCTTTATTGTGTCAAGTTTCAAAGAGCTAGCACAAACCGTGTTTGATTTAGAGTTCCAAATACATGTATCCCTATAGGAGAAAACAGAGTGAAACCTAAAATTGAAAACGGTTACTGCAAACGAACGGTTTAACATAGAAGAACGAAATTTGGAGAGCCAAGTGTTTTTGGTGAACTGATCATTACCTGAAAGAATCATCAAGATTGGGTGAAAAAAAGTTTGCTGAGATTTCAGGCAACTCGTAGTTTTTTGGAAGCTTGGCAACCCCTTTCCATGAAAGTAATTTTCGCCAGTCTCTGCTTAGGGCTAAATCAACAGCACACAAAACATAGAGATAGAACTTGAAACTGCTTTATTGTGTCAAGTTTCAAAGAGCTAGCACAAACCGTGTTTGATTTAGAGTTCCAAATACATGTATCCCTATAGGAGAAAACAGAGTGAAACCTAAAAATGAAAACGGTTACTGCAAACGAACGGTTTAACCTAGAAGAACGAAATTTGGTGAGCCAAGTAGTTTTGGTGTACTGATCATTACCTGAAAGAATCATCAAGATTGGGTGAAAAAATGTTTGCTGAGATTTCAGGCAACTCGTAGTTTTCTGGAAGCTTGGCCACCCCTTTCCATGAAAGGGATTTTCGCCAGTCTCTGCTTAGGGCTACATCAACAGCAAACAAACCATAGAGATAGAACTTGAAACTGCTTTATTGTGTCAAGTTTCAAAGAGCTAGCACAAACCGTGTTTGATTTAGAGTTAAAAATACATGTATCCCTATAGGAGAAAACAGAGTGAAACCTAAAAATGAAAATGGTTACTGCAAACGAACGTTTTAACCTAGAACGAAATTTGGTGAGCCAAGTGGTTTTGGTGTACTGATCATTACCTGAAAGAATCATCAAGATTGGGTGAAAAAATGTTTGCTGAGATTTCAGGCAACTCGTAGTTTTTTTGAAGCTTGGCAACCCCTTTCCATGAAAGAGATTTTCGCAAGTCTCTGCTTAGGGCTACATCAACAGCAAACAAAGCATAGAGATAGAACTTGAAACTGTTTATTGTGTCAAGTTTCAAAGAGCTAGCACAAACCGTGTTTGATTTAGAGTTCCAAATACATGTATCCCTATAGGAGAAAACAGAGTGAAACCTAAAAATGAAAACGGTTACTGCAAACGAACGGTTTAACCTAGAAGAACGAAATTTGGTGAGCCAAGTGGTTTTGGTGTAGTGATCATTACCTGAATGAATCTTCAAGATTGGGTGAAAAATGTTTGCTGAGATTTCAGGCACCTCATAGTTTTTTGGAAGCTTGGCAACCCCTTTCCATGAAAGTGATTTTCGCCAGTCTCTGCTTAGGGCTACATCAACAGCAAACAAAGCATAGAGATAGAACTTGAAACTGCTTTATTGTGTCAAGTTTCAAAGAGCTAGCACAAACCGTGTTTGATTTAGAGTTCCAAATACATGTATCCCTATAGGAGAAAACAGAGTGAAACCTAAAAATGAAAACGGTTACTGCAAACGAACGGTTTAACCTAGAAGAACGAAATTTGGTGAGCCAAGTGGTTTTGGTTTAATGATCATTACCTGAAAGAATCATCAAGATTGGGTGAAAAAATGTTTGCTGAGATTTCAGGCAACTCGTAGTTTTTTGAAAGCTTGGCGACCCCTTTCCATGATAGGGATTTTCGCCAGTCTCTGCATAGGGCTACATCAACAGCAAACAAAGCATAGAGATAGAACTTGAAACTGCTTTATTGTGTCAAGTTTCAAAGAGCTAGCACAAACCGTGTTTGATTTAGAGTTCCAAATACATGTATCCCTATAGGAGAAAACAGAGTGAAACCTAAAAATGAAAACGGTTACTGCAAACGAACGGTTTAACCTAGAAGAACGAAATTTGGTGAGCCAAGTGGTTTTGGTGTACTGATCATTACCTGAAAGAATCATCAAGATTGGGTGAAAAATGTTTGCTGAAATTTTAGGCAACTCGTAGTTTTTTGGAAGCTTGGCAACCCCTTTCCATAAAAGTGATTTTCGCCAGTCTATGCTTAGGGCTACATCAACAGCAAACAAAGCATAGAGATAGAACTGGAAACTGCTTTATTGTGTCAAGTTTCAAAGAGCTAGCACAAACCGTGTTTGATTTAGAGTTCCAAATACATGTATCCCTATAGGAGAAAACAGAGTGAAACCTAAAAATGAAAACGGTTACTGCAAACGAACGGTTTAACCTAGAAGAACGAAATTTGGTGAGCCAAGTGGTTTTGGTGTACTGATCATTACCTGAAAGAATCATCAAGATTGGGTGAAAAAATATTTGCTGAGATTTCAGGCAACTCGTAGTTTTTTGGAAGCTTGGCAACCCCTTTCCATGAAAGGGATTTTAGCCAGTCTCTGCTTAGGGCTACATCAACAGCAAACAAAGCATAGAGATAGAACTTGAAACTGCTTTATTGTGTCAAGTTTCAAAAAGCTAGCACAAACCGTGTTTGATTTAGAATTCCAAATACACGTATTTCTATAGGAGAAAACAGAGTGAAACCTAAAAATGAAAACGGTTACTGCAAACGAACGGTTTAACCTAGAAGAACGAAATTTGGTGAGCCAAGTGGTTTTGGTGTACTGATCATTACCTGAAGAATCATCAAGATTGGGTGAAAAATGTTTGCTGAGATTTCACGCAACGCGTAGTTTTTTGGAAGCTTGGCAACCCCTTTCCATGAAAGTGATTTTCGCCAGTCTCTGCTTAGGGCTACATCAACAGCAAACAAAGCATAGAGAAAGAACTTGAAACTGTTTTATTGTGTCAAGTTTCAAAGAGCTAGCACAAACCGTGTTTGATTTAGAGTTCCAAATACATGTATCCCTATAGGAGAAAACAGAGTGAAACCTAAAAATGAAAACGGTTACTGCAAACGAACGGTTTAACCTAGAAGAACGAAATTTGGAGAGCCAAGTGGTTTTGGTGAACTGATCATTACCTGAAAGAATCATCAAGATTGGGTGAAAAATGTTTGCTGAGATTTCAGGCTACTCGTAGTTTTTTGGTAGCTTGGCAACCCCTTTCCATTAAAGGGATTTTAGCCAGTCTCTGCTTAGGGCTACATCAACAGCAAACAAAGCATAGAGATAGAACTTGAAACTCCTTTATTGTGTCAAGTTTCAAAGAGCTAGCACAAACCGTGTTTGATTTAGAGTACCAAATACATGTATCCCTATAGGAGAAAACAGATTGAAACCTAAAAATGAAAACGGTTACTGCAAACGAACGGTTTAACCTAGAAGAACGAAATTTGGTGAGCCAAGTGGTTTTGGTGTACTGATCATTACCTGAAAGAATCATCAAGATTGGGTGAAAAAATGTTTGCTGAGATTTCAGGAAACTCGTAGTTTTTTGGTAGCATGGCAACCCCTTTCCATGAAAGTGATTTTAGCCAGTCTCTGCTTAGGGCTACATCAACAGCAAAGAAAGCATAGAGATAGAACTTGAAACTGCTTTATTGTGTCAAGTTTCAAAAAGCTAGCACAAACCGTGTTTGATTTAGAATTCCAAATACACGTATTTCTATAGGAGAAAACAGAGTGAAACCTAAAAATGAAAACGGTTACTGCAAACGAACGGTTTAACCTAGAAGAACGAAATTTGGTGAGCCAAGTGGTTTTGGTGTACTGATCATTACCTGAAAGAATCATCAAGATTGGGTGAAAAAATGTTTGCTGAGATTTCAGGCAACTCGCAGTTTTTTGGTAGCATGGCAACCCCTTTCCATGAAAGTGATTTTCGCCAGTCTCTGCTTAGGGCTACATCAACAGCAAACAAAGCATAGAGATAGAACTTGAAACTGCTTTATTGTGTCAAGTTTCAAAAAGCTAGCACAAACCGTGTTTGATTTAGAATTCCAAATACACGTATTTCTATAGGAGAAAACAGAGTGAAACCTAAAAATGAAAACGGTTACTGCAAACGAACGGTTAACCTAGAAGAACGAAATTTGGTGAGCCAAGTGGTTTTGGTGTAGTGATCATTACTTGAAAGAATCATCAAGATTGGGTGAAAAAATGTTTGCTGAGATTTCAGGCAACTCGTAGTTTTTTGGAAGCTTGTCAACCCCTTTCCATGAAAGTGATTTTCGCCAGTCTCTGCTTAGGGCTACATCAACAGCAAACAAAGCATAGTGTTAGAACTGGAAACTGCTTTATTGTGTCAAGTTTCAAAGAGCTAGCACAAACCGTGTTTGATTTAGAGTTATAAATACATGTATCCCTATAGGAGAACACAGAGTGAAACCTGAAAATGAAAACGGTTACTGCAAACGAACGGTTTAACCTAAAAGAACAAAATTTGGTGAGCCAAGTAGTTTTGGTGTACTGATCATTACCTGAAAGAATCATCAAGATTGGGTGAAAAAATGGTTGCTGAGATTTCAGGCAACTCGTAGTTTTTTGGAAGCTTGGAAACCTTTTTCCATGAAAGGGATTTTCGCCAGTCTCTGCTTAGGGCTACATCAACAGCAAACAAACCATAAAGATAGAACTTGAAACTGCTTTATTGTGTCAAGTTTCAAAGAGCTAGCACAAACCGTGTTTGATTTAGAGTTCCAAATACATGTATCCCTATAGGAGAAAACAGAGTGAAACCTAAAATTGAAAACGGTTACTGCAAACGAACGGTTTAACATAGAAGAACGAAATTTGGAGAGCCAAGAGTTTTGGTGAACTGATCATTACCTGAAAGAATCATCAAGATTGGGTGAAAAAAAGTTTGCTCAGATTTCAGGCAACTCGTAGTTTTTTGGAAGCTTGGCAACCCCTTTCCATGAAAGTGATTTTCGCCAGTCTCTGCTTAGGGCTAAATCAACAGCACACAAAACATAGAGATAGAACTTGAAACTGCTTTTTTGTGTCAAGTTTCAAAGAGCTAGCACAAACCGTGTTTGATTTAGAGTTCCAAATACATGTATCCCTATAGGAGAAAACAGAGTGAAACCTAAAAATGAAAACGGTTACTGCAAACGAACGGTTTAACCTAGAAGAACGAAATTGGGTGAGCCAAGTGGTTTTGGTGTACTGATCATTACCTGAAAGAATCATCAAGATTGGGTGAAAAAATGTTTGCTGAGATTTCAGGCAACTCGTAGTTTTTTGGAAGCTTGGCCACCCCTTTCCATGAAAGGGATTTTCGCCAGTCTCTGCTTAGGGCTACATCAACAGCAAACAAACCATAGAGATAGAACTTGAAACTGCTTTATTGTGTCAAGTTTCAAAGAGCTAGCACAAACCGTGTTTGATTTAGAGTTAAAAATACATGTATCCCTATAGGAGAAAACAGAGTGAAACCTAAAAATGAAAACGGTTACTGCAAAAGAACGGTTTAACCTAGAACGAAATTTGGTGAGCCAAGTGGTTTTGGTGTACTGATCATTACCTGAAAGAATCATCAAGATTGGGTGAAAAAATGTTTGCTGAGATTTCAGGCAACTCGTAGTTTTTTTGAAGCTTGGCAACCCCTTTCCATGAAAGAGATTTTCGCAAGTCTCTGCTTAGGGCTACATCAACAGCAAACAAAGCATAGAGATAGAACTTGAAACTGATTTATTGTGTCAAGTTTCAAAGAGCTAGCACAAACCGTGTTTGATTTAGAGTTCCAAATACTGTATCCCTATAGGAGAAAACAGAGTGACACCTAAAAATGAAAACGGTTACTGCAAACGAACGGTTTAACCTAGAAGAACGAAATTTGGTGAGCCAAGTGGTTTTGGTGTAGTGATCATTACCTGAATGTATCTTAAAGATTGGGTGAAAAAATGTTTGCTGAGATTTCAGGCACCTCGTAGTTTTTTGGAAGCTTGGCAACCCCTTTCCATGAAAGTGATTTTCGCCAGTCTCTGCTTAGGGCTACATCAACAGCAAACAAAGCATAGAGATAGAACTTGAAACTGCTTTATTGTGTCAAGTTTCAAAAAGCTAGCACAAACCGTGTTTGATTTAGAATTCCAAATACACGTATTTCTATAGGAGAAAACAGAGTGAAACCTAATAATGAAAACGGTTACTGCAAACGAACGGTTTAACCTAGAAGAACGAAATTTGGTGAGCCAAGTGGTTTTGGTGTAGTGATCATTACCTGAAAGAATCATCAAGATTGGGTGAAAAAATGTTTGCTGAGATTTCAGGCAACTCGTAGTTTTTTGGAAGCTTGTCAACCCCTTTCCATGAAAGTGATTTTCGCCAGTCTCTGCTTAGGGCTACATCAACAGCAAACAAAACATAGTGTTAGAACTGGAAACTGCTTTATTGTATCAAGTTTCAAAGAGCTAGCACAAACCGTGTTTGATTTAGAGTTACAAATACATGTATCCCTATAGGAGAACACAGAGTGAAACCTGAAAATGAAAACGGTTACTGCAAACGAACGGTTTAACCTAAAAGAATAAAATTTGGTGAGCCAAGTAGTTTTGGTGTACTGATCATTACCTGAAAGAATCATCAAGATTGGGTGAAAAAATGGTTGCTGAGATTTCAGGCAACTCGTAGTTTTTTGGAAGCTTGGAAACCTTTTTCCATGAAAGGGATTTTCGCCAGTCTCTGCTTAGGGCTACATCAACAGCAAACAAAGCATAGAGGTAGAACTGGAAACTGCTTTATTGTGTCAAGTTTCAAAGAGCTAGCACAAACCGTGTTTGATTTAGAGTTCCAAATACATGTATCCCTATAGGAGAACACAGAGTGAAACCTAAAAATGAAAACGGTTACTGCAAACGAACGGTTTAACCGAAAAGAACAAAATTTGGTGAGCCAAGTGGTTTTGCTGTACTGATCATTACCTGAAAGAATCATCAAGATTGGGTGAAAAAATGGTTGCTGAGATTTCAGGCAACTCGTAGTTTTTTGGAAGCTTGGAAACCTTTTTCCATGAAAGGATTTTCGCCAGTCTCTGCTTAGGGCTACATCAACAGCAAACAAACCATAGAGATAGAACTTGAAACTGCTTTATTGTGTCAAGTTTCAAAGAGCTAGCACAAACCGTGTTTGATTTAGAGTTCCAAATACATGTATCCCTATAGGAGAAAACAGAGTGAAACCTAAAAATGAAAACGGTTACTGCAAACGAACGGTTTAACCTAGAAGAACGAAATTTGGTGAGCCAAGTGGTTTTGGTGTACTGATCATTACCTGAAGAATCATCAAGATTGGGTGAAAAAATGTTTGCTGAGATTTCAGGCAACTCGTAGTTTTTGGAAGCTTGGCAACCCCTTTCCATGAAAGTGATTTTCGCCAGTCTCTGCATAGGGCTACATCAACAGCAAACAAAGCATAGAGAAAGAACTTGAAACTGCTTTATTGTGTCAAGTTTCAAAGAGCTAGCACAAACCGTGTTTTATTTAGAGTTCCAAATACATGTATCCCTATAGGAGAAAACAGAGTAAAACCTAAAAATGAAAACGGTTACTGCAAACGAACGGTTTAACCTAGAAGAACGAAATTTGGTGAGCCAAGTGGTTTTGGTGTACTGATCATTACCTGAAAGAATCA
The DNA here is from genome assembly GCF_052094955.1 of Ictidomys tridecemlineatus. Taxonomy (NCBI): domain Eukaryota; kingdom Metazoa; phylum Chordata; class Mammalia; order Rodentia; family Sciuridae; genus Ictidomys; species Ictidomys tridecemlineatus. Next base: position 48,821 of record NW_027523153.1, read on the forward strand.
TCAAGATTGGGTGAAAAATTGTTATTGAGATTTCAGGCAACTCGTAGTTTTTTGGAAGCTTGGCAACACCTTTCCATGAAAGTGATTTTCGCCAGTCTCTGCTTAGGGCTTCATCAACAGCAAACAAAGCATAGAGATAGAACTTGAAACTGCTTTATTGTGTCATGTTTCAAACAGCTAGCACAAACCGTGTTTGATTTGGAGTTCCAAATACATGTATCCCTATAAAAGAAAACAGAGTGAAACCTAAAAATGAAAACGGTTACTGCAAACGAACGGTTTAACCTAGAAGAACGAAATTTGGTGAGCCAAGTGGTTTTTGTGTACTGATCATTACCTGAAAGAATCATCAAGTTTGGGTGAAAAATGTTTGCTGAGATTCCAGGCAACTCGTAGTTTTTTGGAAGCTTGGCAACCCCTTTCCATGAGAGTGATATTCGCCAGTATCTGCTTAGGGCTACATCAACAGCAAACAAAGCATAGAGACAGAACTGGAAACTGCTTTATTGTGTCAAGTTTCAAAGAGCTAGCACAAACTGTGTTTGATTAGAGTTCCAAATACATGTATCCCTATAGGAGAAGACAGAGTGAAACCTAAAAATGAAAACGGTTACTGCAAAGGAACGGTTTAACCTAGAAGAACGAAATTTGGTGAGCCAAGTGGTTGTGGTGTTCTGATCATTACCTGAAAGAATCATCAAGATTGGGTGAAAAAATGTTTGCTGAGATTTCAGGCAACTTGTAGTTTTTTGGAAGCTTGGCAACCCCTTTCCATGAAAGTGATTTTCGCTAGTCTCGGCTTAGGGCTACATAAACAGCAAACAAAGCATAGAGATAGAACGTGAAACTGCTTTATTGTGTCAAGTTTCAAAGAGCTAGCACAAACCGTGTTTGATTTAGAGTTCCAAATACATGTATCCCTATAAAAGAAAACAGAGTGAAACCTAAAAATGAAAACCGTTACTGCAAACGAACGGTTTATCCTAGAAGAACGAAATTTGGTGAGCCAAGTGGTTTTGGTGTACTGATCATTACCTGAAAGAATCATCAAGATTGGGTGAAAAATGTTTGCTGAGATTTCAGGAAACTCGTAGTTTTTTGGTAGCATGGCAACCCCTTTCCATGAAAGTGATTTTAGCCAGTCTCTGCTTAGGGCTACATCAACAGCAAAGAAAGCATAGAGATAGAACTTGAAACTGCTTTATTGTGTCAAGTTTCAAAAAGCTAGCACAAACCGTGTTTGATTTAGAATTCCAAATACACGTATTTCTATAGGAGAAAACAGAGTGAAACCTAAAAATGAAAACGGTTACTGCAAACGAACGGTTTAACCTAGAAGAACGAAATTTGGTGAGCCAAGTGGTTTTGGTGTACTGATCATTACCTAAAAGAATCATCAAGATTGGGTGAAAAAATGTTTGCTGAGATTTCAGGCAACTCGTTGTTTTTTGGAAGCTTGGCAAACTTTTTCCATGAAAGGGATTTTCGCCAGTCTCTGCTTAGGGCTACATCAACAGCAAACAAAGCATAGATATAGAACTTGAAACTGCTTTATTGTGTCAAGTTTCAAAGAGCTAGCACAAACCGTGTTTGATTTAGAATTCCAAATACACGTATTTCTATAGGAGAAAACAGAGTGAAACCTAAAAATGAAAACGGTTACTGCAAACGAACGGTTTAACCTAGAAGAACGAAATTTGGAGAGCCAAGTGGTTTTGGTGAACTGATCATTACCTGAAAGAATCATCAAGATTGGGTGAAAAAGTGTTTGCTGATATTTCAGGCAACTCGTATTTTTTTGGAAGTTTTGCAACCCCTTTCCATGAAAGGGATTTTCGCCAGTCTCTGCTTAGGGCTACATCAACAGCAAACAAAGCATAGAGATAGAACTGGAAACTGCTTTATTGTGTCAAGTTTCAAAGAGCTAGCACAAACCGTGTTTGATTTAGAGTTCCAAATACATGTATCCCTATAGGAGAAAACAGAGTGAAACCTAAAAATGAAAACGGTTACTGCAAACGAACGGTTTAACCTAGAAGAACGAAATTTGGTGAGCCAAGTGGTTTTGGTGTACTGATCATTACCTGAAAGAATCATCAAGATTGGGTGAAAAAATGTTTGCTGAGATTTCAGGCAACTCGTAGTTTTTTGGAAGCTTGGCAACCCCTTTCCATGAAAGTGATTTTCGCCAGTCTCTGCTTAGGGCTATATCAACAGCAAACAAAGCATAGATACAGAAATTGAAACTGCTTTATTGTGTCAAGTTTCAAAGAGCTAGCACAAACCGTGTTTGATTTAGAGTTCCAAATACATGTATCCCTATAGGAGAAAACAGAGTGAAACCTAAAAATGAAAACGGTTACTGCAAACGAACGGTTTAACCTAGAAGAACGAAATTTGGTGAGCCAAGTGGTTTTGGTTTAGTGATCATTACCTGAAAGAATCATCAAGATTGGGTGAAAAAAAGTTTGCTGAGATTTCAGGCAACTCGTAGTTTTTTGGAAGCTTGGCAACCCCTTTCCATGAAAGTGATTTTCGCCAGTCTCTGCTTAGGGCTAAATCAACAGCACACAAACCATAGAGATAGAACTGGAAACTGCTTTATTGTGTCAAGTTTCAAAGAGCTAGCACAAACCGTGTTTGATTTAGAGTTCCAAATACATGTAGCCCTATAGGAGAAAACAGAGTGAAACCTAAAAATGAAAACGGTTACTGCAAACGAACGGTTTAACCTAGAAGAACGAAATTTGGTGAGCCAAGTGGTTTTGGTGTACTGATCATTACCTGAAAGAATCATCAAGATTGGGTGAAAAAATGTTTGCTGAGATTTCAGGCAACTCGTAGTTTTTTGGAAGCTTGGCCACCCCTTTCCATGAAAGGGATTTTCGCCAGTCTCTGCTTAGGGCTACATCAACAGCAAACAAAGCATAGAGATAGAACTTGACACTGCTTTATTGTGTCAAGTTTCAAAGAGCTAGCACAAACCGTGTTTGATTTAGAGTTCCAAATACATGTATCCCTATAGGAGAAAACAGAGTGAAACCTAAAAATGAAAACGGTTACTGCAAACGAACGGTTTAACCTAGAAGAACGAAATTTGGTGAGCCAAGTGGTTTTGGTGTAGTGATCATTACCTGAATGAATCTTCAAGATTGGGTGAAAAAATGTTTGCTGAGATTTCAGGCACCTCGTAGTTTTTTGGAAGCTTGGCAACCCCTTTCCATGAAAGTGATTTTCACCAGTCTCTGCTTAGGGCTACATCAACAGCAAACAAAGCATAGAGATAGAACTGGAAACTGCTTTATTGTGTCAAGTTTCAAAGAGCTAGCACAAACCGTGTTTGATTTAGAGTTCCAAATACATGTATCCCTATAGGAGAAAACAGAGTGAAACCTAAAAATGAAAACGGTTACTGCAAACGAACGGTTTAACCTAGAAGAACGAAATTGGGTGAGCCAAGTGGTTTTGGTGTACTGATCATTACCTGAAAGAATCATCAAGATTGGGTGAAAAAATGTTTGCTGAGATTTCAGGCAACTCGTAGTTTTTTGGAAGCTTGGCAACCCCTTTCCATGAAAGGGATTTTAGCCAGTCTCTGCTTAGGGCTACATCAACAGCAAACAAAGCATAGAGATAGAACTGGAAACTGCTTTATTGTGTCAAGTTTCAAAAGGCTAGCACAAACCGTGTTTGATTTAGAATTCCAAATACACGTATTTCTATAGGAGAAAACAGAGTGAAACCTAAAAATGAAAACGGTTACTGCAAACGAACGGTTTAACCTAGAAGAACGAAATTTGGTGAGCCAAGTGGTTTTGGTGTACTGATCATTACCTGAAAGAATCATCAAGATTGGGTGAAAAAATATTTGCTGAGATTTCAGGCAACTCGTAGTTTTTTGAAAGCTTGGCAACCCCTTTCCATGAAAGTGATTTTTGCCAGTCTCTGCTTAGGGCTACATCAACAGCAAACAAAGCATAGAGGTAGAACTGGAAACTGCTTTATTGTGTCAAGTTTCAAAGAGCTAGCACAAACCGTGTTTGATTTAGAGTTCCAAATACATGTATCCCTATAGGAGAACACAGAGTGAAACCTAAAAATGAAAAACGTTACTGCAAACGAACGGTTTAACCTAGAAGAACGAAATTTGGTGAGCCAAGTGGTTTTGGTGTACTGATCATTACCTGAAAGAATCATCAAGATTGGGTGAAAAAATGTTTGCTGAGATTTCAGGCAACTCGTAGTTTTTTGGAAGCTTGGCAACCCCTTTCCATGAAAGGGATTTTAGCCAGTCTCTGCTTAGGGCTACATCAACAGCAAACAAAGCATAGAGATAGAACTTGAAACTGCTTTATTGTGTCAAGTTTCAAAAAGCTAGCACAAACCGTGTTTGATTTAGAATTCCAAATACACGTATTTCTATAGGAGAAAACAGAGTGAAACCTAAAAATAAAAACGGTTACTGCAAACGAACGGTTTAACCTAGAAGAACGAAATTTGGTGAGCCAAGTGGTTTTGGTGTACTGATCATTACCTGAAAGAATCATCAAGATTGGGTGAAAAAATGTTTGCTGAGATTTCAGGCAACTCGTAGTTTTTTGAAAGCTTGGCAACCCCTTTCCATGAAAGTGATTTTCGCCAGTCTCTGCTTAGGGCTACATCAACAGCAAACAAAGCATAGAGGTAGAACTGGAAACTGCTTTATTGTGTCAAGTTTCAAAGAGCTAGCACAAACCGTGTTTGATTTAGAGTTCCAAATACATGTATCCCTATAGGAGAACACAGAGTGAAACCTAAAAATGAAAACGGTTACTGCAAACGAACGGTTTAACCGAAAAGAACAAAATTTGGTGAGCCAAGTGGTTTTGCTGTACTGATCATTACCTGAAAGAATCATCAAGATTGGGTGAAAAAATGGTTGCTGAGATTTCAGGCAACTCGTAGTTTTTTGGAAGCTTGGAAACCTTTTTCCATGAAAGGGATTTTCGCCAGTCTCTGCTTAGGGCTACATCAACAGCAAACAAACCATAGAGATAGAACTTGAAACTGCTTTATTGTGTCAAGTTTCAAAGAGCTAGCACAAACCGTGTTTGATTTAGAGTTCCAAATACATGTATCCCTATAGGAGAAAACAGAGTGAAACCTAAAAATGAAAACGGTTACTGCAAACGAACGGTTTAACCTAGAAGAACGAAATTTGGTGAGCCAAGTGGTTTTGGTGTACTGATCATTACCTGAAAGAATCATCAAGATTGGGTGAAAAATTGTTATTGAGATTTCAGGCAACTCGTAGTTTTTTGGAAGCTTGGCAACACCTTTCCATGAAAGTGATTTTCGCCAGTCTCTGCTTAGGGCTTCATCAACAGCAAACAAAGCATAGAGATAGAACTTGAAACTGCTTTATTGTGTCATGTTTCAAACAGCTAGCACAAACCGTGTTTGATTTAGAGTTCCAAATACATGTATCCCTATAAAAGAAAACAGAGTGAAACCTAAAAATGAAAACGGTTACTGCAAACGAACGGTTTAACCTAGAAGAACGAAATTTGGTGAGCCAAGTGGTTTTTGTGTACTGATCATTACCTGAAAGAATCATCAAGTTTGGGTGAAAAATGTTTGCTGAGATTCCAGGCAACTCGTAGTTTTTTGGAAGCTTGGCAACCCCTTTCCATGAGAGTGATATTCGCCAGTATCTGCTTAGGGCTACATCAACAGCAAACAAAGCATAGAGACAGAACTGGAAACTGCTTTATTGTGTCAAGTTTCAAAGAGCTAGCACAAACTGTGTTTGATTAGAGTTCCAAATACATGTATCCCTATAGGAGAAGACAGAGTGAAACCTAAAAATGAAAACGGTTACTGCAAACGAACGGTTTAACCTAGAAGAACGAAATTTGGTGAGCCAAGTGGTTGTGGTGTACTGATCATTACCTGAAAGAATCATCAAGATTGGGTGAAAAAATGTTTGCTGAGATTTCAGGCAACTTGTAGTTTTTTGGAAGCTTGGCAACCCCTTTCCATGAAAGTGATTTTCGCTAGTCTCGGCTTAGGGCTACATAAACAGCAAACAAAGCATAGAGATAGAACGTGAAACTGCTTTATTGTGTCAAGTTTCAAAGAGCTAGCACAAACCGTGTTTGATTTAGAGTTCCAAATACATGTATCCCTATAAAAGAAAACAGAGTGAAACCTAAAAATGAAAACCGTTACTGCAAACGAACGGTTTATCCTAGAAGAACGAAATTTGGTGAGCCAAGTGGTTTTGGTGTACTGATCATTACCTGAAAGAATCATCAAGATTGGGTGAAAAATGTTTGCTGAGATTCCAGGCAACTCGTAGTTTTTTGGGAAGGTTGGCAACCCCTTTCTATGAAAGTGATTTTCGCCAGTCTCTGCTTAGGGCTACATCAACAGCAAACAAAGCATAGAGATACAACTGGAATCTGCTTTATTGTGTCAAGTTTCAAAGAGCTAGCACAAACCGTGTTTGATTTAGAGTTTCAAATACATGTATCCCTATAGGAGAAAACAGAGTGAAACCTAAAAATGAAAACGGTTACTGCAAACGAACGGTTTAACCTAGAAGAATGAAATTTGGTGAGCCAAGTGGTTTTGGTGTAGTGATCATTACCTGAAAGAATCATCAAGATTGGGTGAAAAATGTTTGCTGAGATTTCAGGCAACCCGTAGTTTTTTGGAAGCTTGGCAACACCTTTCCATGAAAGTGATTTTCGCCAGTCTCTGCTTAGGGTTACATCAACAGCAAACAAACCATAGAGATAGAACTTGAAACTGCTTTATTGTGTCAAGTTTCAAAGAGCTAGCACAAACTGTGTTTGATTTAGAGTTCCAAATACATGTATCCCTATAGGAGAAAACAGAGTGAAACCTAAAATTGAAAACGGTTACTGCAAACGAACGGTTTAACCTAGAAGAACGAAATTTGGTGAGCCAAGTGGTTTTGGTGTACTGATCATTACCTGAAAAAATCATCAAGATTGGGTGAAAAAATGTTATTGAGATTTCAGGCAACTCGTAGTTTTTTGGAAGCTTGGCAACCCCTTTCCATGAAAGTGATTTTCGCCAGTCTCTGCATAGGGCTTCATCAACAGCAAACAAAGCATAGAGATAGAACTTGAAACTGCTTTATTGTGTCATATTTCAAACAGCTAGCACAAACCGTGTTTGATTTAGAGTTCCAAATACTTGTATCCCTATAAAAGAAAACAGAGTGAAACCTAAAAATGAAAACGGTTACTGCAAACGAACGGTTTCACCTATAAGAACGAAATTTGGTGAGCCAAGTGGTTTTTGTGTACTGATCATTACCTGAAAGAATCATCAAGTTTGGGTGAAAAATGTTTGCTGAGATTCCAGGCAACTCGTAGTTTTTTGGAAGCTTGGCAACCCCTTTCCATGAGAGTGATATTCGCCAGTATCTGCTTAGGGCTACACCAACAGCAAACAAAGCATAGAGACAGAACTGGAAACTGCTTTATTGTGTCAAGTTTCAAAGAGCTAGCACAAACTGTGTTTGATTAGAGTTCCAAATACATGTATCCCTATAGGAGAAAACAGAGTGAAACCTAAAAATGAAAACGGTTACTGCAAACGAACGGTTTAACCTAGAAGAACGAAATTTGGTGAGCCAAGTGGTTTGGTGTACTGATCATTACCTGAAAGAATCATCAAGATTGGGTGAAAAAATGTTTGCTGAGATTTCAGGCAACTTGTAGTTTTTTGGAAGCTTGGCAACCCCTTTCCATGAAAGTGATTTTCGCAAGTCTCTGCTTAGGGCTACATCAACAGCAAACAAAGCATAGAGAAAGAACGTGAAACTGCTTTATTGTGTCAAGTTTCAAAGAGCTAGCACAAACCGTGTTTGATTTAGAGTTCCAAATACATGTATCCCTATAAAAGAAAACAGAGTGAAACCTAAAAATGAAAACGGTTACTGCAAACGAACGGTTTAACCTAGAAGAACGAAATTTGGTGAGCCAAGTGGTTTTGGTGTACTGATCATTACCTGAAAGAATCATCAAGATTGGGAGAAAAAATGTTTGCTGAGATTTCAGGCAACTCGTAGTTTTTTGGAAGCTTGGCAACCCCTTTCCATGAAAGTGATTTCGCCAGTCTCTGCTTAGGGCTTCATCAACACAAACAAAGCATAGAGATAGAACTTGAAACTGCTTTATTGTGTCAAGTTTCAAAGAGCTAGCAAAAACCGTGTTTGATTTAGAGTTTCAAATACATGTATCCCTATAGAGAAAACAGAGTGAAACCTAAAAATGAAAACGGTTACTGCAAACGAACGGTTTAACCTAGAAGAACGAAATTTGGTGAGCCAAGATTTCAGGCAACTCGTAGTTTTTTGGAAGCTTGGCAACCCCTTTCCATGAAAGTGATTTTCGCCAGTCTCTGCTTAGGGCTTCATCAACAGAAACAAAGCATAGAGATAGAACTGGAAACTGCTTTATTGTGTCAAGTTTCAAAGAGCTAGCACAAACCGTGTTTGATTTAGAGTTTCAATACGTGTATCCCTATAGGAGAAAACAGAGTGAAACCTAAAAATGAAAACGGTTACTGCAAACGAACGGTTTAACCCAGAAGAACGAAATTTGGTGAGCCAAGTGATTTTGGTGTACTGATCATTACCTGATAGAATAATCAAGAATGGGTGAAAAATGTTCGCTGATATTTCAGGCAACCCGTAGTTTTTTGGAAGCATGGCAACTCCTTTCCATGAAAGTGATTTTCGCCAGTCTCTGCTTAGGGCTACATCAACAGCAAACAAAGCATAGAGATAGAACTTGAAACTGCTTTATTGTGTCAAGTTTTAAAGAGCTAGCACAAACTGTGTTTGATTTAGAGTTCCAAATACATGTATCCCTATAGGAGAAAACAGAGTGAAACCTAAAAATGAAAACCGGTTACTGCAAACGAACGGTTCAACCTAGAAGAACGAAATTTGGTGAGCGAAGTGGTTTTTGTGAACTGATCATTACCTTAAAGAATCATCAAGATTGGGTGAAAAAATGTTTGCTGAGATTTCAGGCAACTCGTAGTTTTTTGGAA